>NW_006766953.1:41888-44741 GCF_000275845.1 Dichomitus squalens LYAD-421 SS1 | reverse complement strand
TGGACTCCGAGAAATTCTTCACCATCCTCACCTGTACCATAGCAGAACTTGGACATCCACCACTGATACCACTATTCTTGAGCATTATCTGGATATTGTACCTCTGTATCACTACTGAAACAAGCACATTGTAACAACTTAGAGTCTTCTATCACATGTTATTGCCCTTCTTCTAATAGACTATAAAGCTGCTTCTACAGCCTTAAAACAGACTGGTTTACAACTAGTGTATGGATGTCTATGATAGATATTATTACATAAGAAGTATACAAGATGTGTGACTGATAGAACACCAATTGCTCAAATTGAGGCCTGAGTATACTGAAGTCAACATGTAAAGTTCAAGTTGTGGCACAAGTACCCCAAGTACCCCAAGTATATAGACTTGGGTCAAGTCCGTGTACTTGGGACCAAGTACATGAACTTGGGACCAAGTACATGGACTTAGGGCCAAGTACACGGACTTGGGGCCAAGTACACGGACTTGAGGCCAAGTACATAGACTTGAGTCCAAGTACATGAACTTGGGCCCAAGTATGGGTCCAAGTCCGTGACGTTTTCCTGATGGGAGTATGTAGACTTTGTGGTTGAACATACAAGACACTGAACACCCACTATGACAACATGACCTCATCCTAAAAACAAAGACGTCTGGCTCGCGAGGAAGAGCAATGTGCCAAGTGGTATCACAAGCGATATCGCCCACCCGATCTGCGAGTGCAAGTCGTCTCCACCACCAGGCGTGTTGTGCGTCACGGAAGAAACCTGGTGCTCCCCTAGGCCTGTGCCCGTTGCGATGTTCGAGCACATCGTCCGCTTCGGGCTCAAGCTGCGGACCACACAAGCGCTCGGTCGCCTAGATCACGCGTTGACCTTTAACTTGTTGGAATCCTGGCGTCAAGATGGCGAGCTCGCGGAACGAGCGCCACAGGTCCCGCCCCCCGACGGATACCCGCGCCCTTATCTACCCCTATTCTACTGTGTATATAAGGTCTATTGTATGTACTATGTACGGCACGCGTTTGCACCGGCCAAACGCGAATCTCATTTGTGCCCGCTTGCCCTCGAACTTCTTCACAAACGCGTCTCCTCTGCCCGAAGGATAATTCGAGGCACTGCCTAGTGGGGCCGAAGCCACTCGACGATCCCGCGAACCGACGACCCGTGACGACGACCGACCCGACGACGACCCCGTGCACCCCGACGACCCCGTAACCGCGACCGCCCCGCGCTCCCCGCTGCTCCCGCCCCGATGGCACCGCCCACAATTGCGAAGCTCGCCGACGACAACTACGCCGAATGGGTTATCGGCATGGAGGCCCTCCTTGTTCGCAAGGGTCTCTGGGAGGTTACGAGCGCCCCTGCTGATGAAACCCGCCCCTCTGGCTCTGATAACACGAAGGCTGTGCGTGCCTGGCATGCGAAGATCGCAGAAGCGCGCGCCGAGATTATCCTGAATATCGAGCCCACCCAGTACGCCCACATCCAATCACAAGACGTTCACGAAGTCTGGACCGAGCTTTGTCGCGTCCACCGTGCCCGCGGCTTTGGTACCCGGGTCGCGCACCGGCGCGCTTTCTGGTGCCTAACGAAGCGCCCTGAACAAACGATGACATCGTGGATTGCTGACGTCCGCCGGGCCGCCTTCCGCCTCGAGGAGATTGACGCCTCTATCTCCGATGAAGACCGCATCCTCGTTCTCACGAATGGCCTCCCCGATTCGTACTCTCAGCTGGTCGTCAATCTCGACTCCACCCCGCCTAGCGAGCTTACCATCGATTACGTTATCACCCGCTTACTTAATGAAGAGTCGCGCCAATTGTCCCTCAACCCGCCTCATCATGACTCTGAAGCTGCCCTCGCTGCTTACACGAAGCCCCGCACCCCGCTCGAGCGCATCACCTGCTTCAAGTGCTCCAAGAAGGGTCACTATCAGCGCGACTGCCCCGAGCTTAAGACTGAAGAGGCCCATTACGCGTTTTCGGCAACCGTTAGCGCCGATCAGCTTCTTGCCGAGAAGGAGATAGAAGTTTGGTAAATGCCCGATTAAGGGGATGCATTAGACTTATCGTACGTTATCCCTTATTTGTGCGGACACGACCCCTCCTTCCTTGCTCGCTGTTTCCATTATCCCCGTCCCGCTTGATTTGTTTGTTACCCTTCGCTCGTTGCCCGCGCTCGCTCGAGGGGATGTGTTGGAATCCTGGCGTCAAGATGGCGAGCTCGCGGAACGAGCGCCACAGGTCCCGCCCCCCGACGGATACCCGCGCCCTTATTGTTGAACAATGAAGGGTTGGTCAGACCGGGGATTGAACCCGGGTCATCCCATATGCGCTGGGAGGTGTTACCACTACACCATCCAACCGATACTAGAGTGTGAATTCTACAGATTCCAACACTCCCCCTGAAGTCACACTCTGGTGATCAATCAAGGAACCAACTTTTCCAAATGAAGTTACTGTCACGGACGTTGGACAGACGCCCCTTTTTGCCGCCCATTCCCCTCCCTTTGACGCCCACCTTCCATTCGCGGACCATTTCCTTTTCTAGCCCATCCCAATTTGGACACTGTAGATACGTTCCCACAGCCGCATGCTACGTTCCCGTGATCGCCATGCCCTTGCCTTTTCTTTCTCGCCCTTTGTTCTCTCTTTGTCATCTTCACTGCCTCGCTCTCGCGCCTTGTCCTTGGTTGCTAAGCAGCCCCTCTAGTATATAAGGACCCCCTTAGGCGCTCCCTAGTCCCCATCTCGACCTCTTGGTCATTGGGACTAGGTGAGTGACCATAGCGTTGTACTTCCCTTCGAGTGCTAATGTATAACTTGGTCATTGGGACTAGTCTGTCGCTGTCTG
>NW_006766953.1:0-36422 GCF_000275845.1 Dichomitus squalens LYAD-421 SS1 | reverse complement strand
ATTCGTGGACCATTTCCTTTTCTAGCCCATCCCAATTTGGACACTGTAGATACGTTCCCACAGCCGCATGCTACGTTCCCGTGATCGCCATGCCCTTGCCTTTTCTTTCTCGCCCTTTGTTCTCTCTTTGTCATCTTCACTGCCTCGCTCTCGCGCCTTGTCCTTGGTTGCTAAGCAGCCCCTCTAGTATATAAGGACCCCCTTAGGCGCTCCCTAGTCCCCATCTCGACCTCTTGGTCATTGGGACTAGGTGAGTGACCATAGCGTTGTACTTCCCTTCGAGTGCTAATGTATAACTTGGTCATTGGGACTAGTCTGTCGCTGTCTGCGTGAAGACTAGCTTTCGTAGGTCTCGTGCCTTCGTGCCGACCTCCGCTCTGCCCTCGTCGAGTTTTCTGTCACGTTTATCCCTCTCCCTCTCTTTTTCCCCTTTCGGCTCCTTGCCGCTCGCCTACGGGGTCGTCGCCGCACGTCGACCCGAGTCTACGCGCCTAGTCGCCGCAACAGTTACCCTCAGGCACATTTCCTGAGGCGGGGGTTCTCTGACCCTGCTCCCTTCGAAGCGTCACACAGGGCTCATAACCTGTTGAACAATGAAAAGTTGGTCAGACCGGGGATTGAACCCGGATCATCCCATATGCGCTGGGAGGTGTTACCACTACACCATCCAACCGATACTAGAGTGTGAATTCTACAGATTCCAACACTTATCTACCCCTATTCTACTGTGTATATAAGGTCTATTGTATGTACTATGTACGGCACGCGTTTGCACCGGCCAAACGCGAATCTCATTTGTGCCCGCTTGCCCTCGAACTTCTTCATAACTAGAGTCAAACACAGCTCCTTTGACCACCCAATTTTCGTTCTCCCGCAAGACCACGCACCTTCCTTCCTGCCACAGATCTGACTATTCAGACTGATTCAGTACCGTATCCTATATCTACACTATGAATATGAACACGATCGGGGACAACGGAAAGGAGATCATGATCAATCACTGTTAAATCTGCTTATCAGTCGGGCACGGGTCCTTTGGCCAGTGTCACAGATAAGCGTGATTCCCTTCTAGGGATGACAGATGATCTTATCAGCTACGATCAGTGCCTGAGTACTCTTGCTCGTCGTCGTCATCCTCCTCCTCATTCTCCTTTGCACGCTGCGCCACCCTCCCTCGTTGGGAATTGATACACTTGGAATGGAAGAGCGCTTGAGTGTGTGACCCAGCGCCTGATCAATGACATCTCCTGCGTCCAAGTCGTGAAAACATCTTTGATCCCTTTCGGATGTGCATGCTGATAAGGGTTTTATATGTCTCAACTTGAATACATACATGCTACGTACCTTGTCTTAAACAACGGATGTTATCAAATAATTACATCGATTACAATCACTGGAATACATTTTGACACAGCAGCTTTTTGGTCTCGAAACATAGTCTTGTACTGTGATTTAGCACCAAACCCCACGGAACGTTGGAATAATATACACCGGAAAAGTATCTACTCGACTGGGTATACATGTACGCAGAGATGCCACTGCGGGGACGGGAAAATGCCAACTGGCCAAAGGACCCATAGTGGCCAAAGGAGCCATAGAAGACTGTAATCATCATGACATCAGCAAAGATGTCGAATCATTGTAATGTAGGTTGTATTGGCAATATAAGGAGTGTTTATATCAGCTTTCATTGTAACACTAGTCTTAACGAGATAGGTGGTCTATTGGCATTAGATATGAGAGCTTAATATTTGTGATCACTGTAGTATATCGGGCCGTCATCATATTCAATAAGCTTGCACTGGAACACATGGGCGTGCTCAGCCAGGGATTATCATGTGAGTAGGGTGTTCTAGTGCCATTAGCATCGTACACTTGGTCAAGTAGTGGTTTGGCGATGTGCATCCATCGCAAGCACACTGCCCGAAAACCCGATACGATATCACACAGGTATATACGCGAAAAATCGTATTAAATTATGTTAACTACAACACAATAAGTTCATGGGAACGGCCACACGCCCTTGGTCTCGCTGACAATCCGCATGATGCTCTCCTCTGCCTTCTTCGCTGTTCCGATCTCCGAGCTCACAGGTGCTGGAGGAGTCGAGGGAAGCACAGAGTAGAACAGCTGGAGGAGGTGCGACACCCCGACTTCGGCCATCTCGGACATTGCAGCGGGAGTTTGGGAGTAGGATACGGTGAGACAAGAAGACTGGAGGGACGAAAGGATAGGACGTACGTGGGTGTGCCGGCCAATGTTGATCGAGGAATAGATGGAGCCGAGGAGAGCAACTGGAGTCAACCCGTGGCCAAGAACGAGGGATAGCGCTCATCTCAGCGCAGCGCGTAATGCACCTTCCCACACGTATGCAGGGTATTAGCATAGTTGTCTTTGCCAAGCAGCGAGAAGTAAGCACATACCTGTCATATGGCCCAGCTCAATGCATCCAATCTACTGCATATGTGCGACGAAAAAGACATGTCAGCTACGGCGAACAGACATACATCCAAGACACCGGACAGAAAGACATAAGGGCTACATGGGGTGACAGCGCAGAAACAAGTCAGATCCTGAAACACATCTGCAGACGGGCCTGGTATTGACGTCAAGGGAGAGAGCACCGGTAGGGAACCTGCAAAGGGTGAAGGACACATCAGCAAAACCAGCAAATAATGGTCTGGCATGGCCACGGCGCCCAAAACTGGCCCACCCTGTCCGGAAACCGCAAGCGCCGCCTGATTCTGGTCAACTCCCATCTCGCATGATGGAATCTGGCCATCGAGCATCTGCGCGGATGGATCCCGGCAATGGTAGACAGGTATTTATCTTACACTGTCACTTCATACCAGATACTCGTCATGAGACAAAGTGCAGATAACATAACAGTATGCAAGGCGCCACGGCCGCCTCTTCGAAGGTCTTGAAGATGATCAAGATGTCCGGACGTAGCATCGGAGCATGCTTGTTGATTGTGAGCGTCTGTCCAGTGTGGTGACGTTCCCTTCACGATCCTCACCCTGTCTTCTTTCTACATACACTCTCCACAGATAATCCTCTTGAGCTTGCTCATCGATGACGCGGATTCTAGGCTTGCGACTCAATCAACGGCCTGTCATTTTGCTAGCCCTGCCCTGAACTCCCACTTCCAAAACCCCCCGCTTCTCGACGTTGCGACTGCATCCCTCCTTCATCACCCGCTACAACGTCCCAATTCTACTACGTGCCCCCTAGGCTCTGATGTTTGTGAGTTGTGCCATGAATGCTGTAGCTACTAATGTCTAGGTTCCACTCTACATCTCAGAAAGGTATGTACAATGTCGTGGTCGTCGAGGCTCAGATTGTGCATGTTTTTGGGGTCTGCTGCTCTTAGGACTTGAGGAACGCCTCGGTTACTAGGTGGTGAGCCTAGCAGTAAGTCACTTTGGCTTAGGCATTGGTGCCCTTGTGTCTCAGGATCTTGTGCAGCGTCCAGCCCTACAAACCCTAACCCCGCCTGATTCTGCGCATAGTCTTTACGCCTCCCTTCTTTATGCAAATAGTCTGTGTCTAATTATTATTGATTATTGAAAATACAAACTCCGATCGTGTGATAACTTGTCGGTTAACACTCTTCGTGAACAAAATAAATGTCTGTACCGTAGCGTGAGCTCGGGCACCCATGGTAGGAATTGCACCAAGTATTGACCATCTAAGCACATTGGCCCAGTCATTAATGTACACTATCGGCCAGAGTTCTGCCGCGGTACGGTACTCGAAGACCATATACTCCGCTAGAAGTGACAACCAGCGCCCAGCCGCCCAGTCACGTCTGGCCATGCCCGGTGATTCCTCGCGGTTCTCTACCAACTTTCGCCATCCCTTGGTCGTACCTTGCAAATCTTGCCGGTAAGGCGGAACTTGGCCATGCCCGACCATACCTTACACCAATTTGCTGATGCAGCAGTGCGCCCAGAAAGAAGAAGCAGCCTGGGCCGATGTTGTGGGGCGACCTTGTTCAGGTATCGTACGGTGCGTCAGCGGTGATAGTGTCGGCCCAGTCAGAGTTTTGAGCATGTCGATGGTGGGAGAGAGGAGAGGGGCAATGAATGACCTGTGCATGCGCCCGGGCTTTTGAGAAAGAAGACAAAGTGATTGACAGGTCGCAACTTATGACCTCATGCATGCCAAACGTTCCCCCCGTATTGAGACTGGCCACGATCTGCAGCCTCAACCCTAACCCATGGCTCTTGTACCCACGAGCCATCGATACGCTAAGGCAATCGCCAAGAACGTATGACGAGGTGGTCATTAATGCAGCCGTTGACGACTTGGCAGGGAGCGCAGGAGCATCAGACACCGATTGTGCAGTGGACTTGCGAGTAGCCATGGACTTGGTCGAGATCATCGAGCGTACGGACGCGGTACAAGCCGTTGGACGGTCAATGTCGACATCAAGGAAGCCGCACACGTCTTCCGTGTCCTCCCCATGCTACTTTGTGTTGGTTCAGAACGCGCTGCCTTGAACATAGTTCTCACTTGCTGTCATATTGGACGAAGCTGGAGAGGAACCGGGCACTGTTCTGCCGGGATTAGTAGTGCCTGCACAACTGTTGATGCAGTCGATCGTGTAGATCTAATTGATGCAGCCATGGGCTTGGATAGAGGGACTCGATCAACAGCTGCCGTAGAATGCATGCCAGTGGAAAACGTAGAGCTCTTCCGTATGCTCGCGGTAGAAAGGCGACTTTGAGGCATGGGGCTTGGACTGGAATACACGGGCACTTTGCTTGTTCTGAGCCCAGAAGGCTGACGTGTGAAAAAGAAGGGGCGGAACTGACCTTTACATCCGGCCCACAGCTGGTCGGTGAGAGCGGTGCCCAACGAGCGATGGTGGTAGTGGTGACGCGTGAGATTCTGGAGTGTGCGGGAGCGGGTTGATGCAGTCGAGAAGTTGGTAGTCCTTGTGTTGCGTGCGGATGCGCGCTTGTCTGCGTGGCACACGAAGAGCCGACCCGCATTTGTCGTGCCCGTGTAGTTTCAATCCTGTATGCATGTCAAAAGATGGTCATTCTATGATATTATATGGCGAGCTTCTTGTATGAAATGTCATTGTCATCAGACTCCCCGACAGCCTTGTTATCGCCTCGCCCCACCCACGGTTTGCAATGGCGAGCTTAGGTGTTGCAATTCCCAGCTTGCCATTTTAGGCGTTACCAATCTTGCCACGCATGGCATTGCCGCTGGCACGGTTTCGCACATTTGCTGATGGACCGGTCAAGCTGGTCAAAATCGGTCATGGCTTCGGTCATGACAGCGGTCATAACAACGCTGCACGGTCAGCAAACCCGTTGTACAAAGGACTACACATCGATACTTGGACTCGGGAGCGCAGCCTACATATTATGAGTTGCGCCCAAGGTGGCACCGTCAACTTCAGGGCATGATCAGCCACACGCGATCGGACGTAGCTGTCAATTGTTGAAGGATAGTTGTAAGCAAACCAATATAAAGCTTACAGTATCGAAACCGATACGATACGAGCACGATGGCATCACGAGCAGTATGATAGCATACAGGACGAACGCGGAAGGAACCTGAGTCCGGTCGGGATCTATAAGCAATTAAAAGGCATAACTGCACGAATTGCTATTTGAACGGTGTCACCACACGGCCTTTAAGGCTTCGTACTAAACGAGTGGCATTGTGAAGGTGGTATAATAGTAGATAGTTAAGGTAGCACCGTGCGTGTCGTGAGAGGGAAGCGAAAGGATTTGGGCTAGATACGTTACGTCTATCGTAAGGGGTACACCTACACCTTGGCAGCGAAGCAAGCCGTCTTGACGCCGTGTAGATGGACGAGTGCGGCGCGCGGCTTGGAGGTGGTAGCAGTCATAGAGCAACGCGTTATCGAGCCAATGAGCTGCTGGCACGCATCTTCTCGCCATAGAACCACAGCCAAACCGGGAATGGAATGCCGAGCGCGATGGCCAACCCTGCAAGAAGGGAGTTCCCTCCTCCGATGCCGAGAGCATCGAACATCTGGCTGCCAAACAGGGGGAACGCGAAACCGAGCATCGACCGGAAGACTGATGCGGCGGCTAAGGCGCTTGCTGCGAACGTAAAGGTGTCGACGAGGTAGAGCTGGATAGGCAGGCTAGACAACAAATCTCGTTCAGACACTCCTGCGAGAGCAAATGTACCGCTCGGACTCACAAGGTTGTCATCATCCCGAATCCGAAAATACCGGTACCGATGATTGGCATGATCCAGTGGATACGGGCTTGCACCGACCATCCGTACCAACTAGCGGGGATGTCAGCCGATGTGATGCATGCATACGCATATAGCTGGACCTACAACACGCCAATAGGTACGAAAAAGGAGCCGAATATGAGGGATGGGATCCGGAATTCAGGCTTGCCTTTGCCATGTTTCCTGGCCAGCTACAAGGCACCAAAAGGATTTCAGATTTTGGGCACTTCGGGCACTGCTGATTACCTAACGGAAAACGTACCCTAGAGTATATGCCGTCGGAAACCCATGCACCGAACAGCGTCGCGAGGAAAAATCCAACACCGAGCCCGATGTAAGCCAGACCACCCACACCAACGCTGAAACCGTAGATGCCAGTGAAAACATCTAGCAGAGGTGTCAGCGGACAATGGCAGGTAGGTGAGCAGCTGACTCACCCGGGAAGATGGCGAACATGAGGTAGTAGATTCCTGTGGTTGCGTGTCAGCAATTTGACGGTTAGCACCCAGGTCAAACAGATGGCATACCATACATCCTGTAGGAAACGGAATTTGTCAGCATGAGGACGGCCGGTCGGAAATGGGACCAGCAGAAACTCACAGAGCCATGTATGCGCTAAGCAAGAAGCAGATGATGCTTCTCGTGAGGAGGATGAATGGCCGCGTCAGATCAACCCACAAACGATGCATACGGTTACCATGCTCTTGTACGAGATGGGGATGCAGCCGGGCAAGGGCCTCCGGATCTCCGGACTTCTTCGCGCGACGCAGCCGGATGACGGGATGATACGTCTCTCGCAGGAAGGGGATACCGACGACGGCTGCGACAGCGCAGAGACCCGCAACGACGATGAATATATACTTGAAGCCAATAGTCTGCGCGATGAAACCTCCGGCTACTGGGCCAATGACAGGCCCCAATAGCGGTCCCAGCGTGTAGATGGCCATAGCAGACGCACGCTCCTTTTCTGAGAACAAGTCGCTGATGGAGCCGCCACCGCACGCGATCGGTGCGCTGCCTGCGAATCCGGCTGGAAGATTGTTCTCTCAGTGCCCGCCGAAGGAAACTTGTCAACGGATGACGTACCTAGAATACGGAAGCCAATCAAGTCCGCGGCCGTTGGGGCATAAGCACATCCAAACATGAAAGCCAGGAACAAGAGGTTATTGATGTGCAGCACCTGATGAGGTTGTTAACTTAGCCATGACCCTGTCTGCGGTTGATCAGTGGCGACATACCCATGTACGACCGTAGATCTCTGACATTGGCGCGAGGAACAGAGGTCCAATCGCGAACGTCGCCAGAAACACACTGAGCGTGGCAGCAACTTCAGTCTTGCTCGTGATGTGATAATGTTCAGCAATGTCCGGGAGCGCAGGGGCCATCATAGACGATCCTAATGGGGTGACAAATGTGTACAATGACACCTACATGGCGGATGATAACTATTGGGCCCGGGTAACATAGCCTTGAGGGTGAAGTGAACTTACGATGCAGGCCATAGTCCATTTCTTGCGTGTTGACCAATTCCTGGGATTAATGGGATCATGCGCCCAGTCATCCTCGGCGTTTTCCAAGGCTTCCTCCTAAACCCCCGCCCGATGCCGTTGATGTGAGCTCACGGGACCTGCATCGTCCGAACGTGGTCGTGCGACAACGCACCTTCTTATCCTCAGGAAAAGCGGACAGTCCCTCACCACCCCGCAACTTGCTTGCATCCTGCGCCTTCTCCACGTCCACAGCATCGACATCGGCACCTGTCGTCACCTGGGCAGATACATGGGTATTCGACGAAACTGTGGGGGTTCTGGACGCCTGACGCTGCTCGGCAGGGAGCTCACTGTCCTGGTTGTTAGCCGGCATCGACGGACAGGACGTCGGACGGAGGGCAGAGAAGATCAGGATAGACACTGGGGTCCGTGCGGCGCGGGGAGCAGTTATATATGTTCAGAGCGCATCGAGTGTCATCTGGAATTTGTAGCATGTTCGTTCGCCCCGAACGGCCCCCCGGTACTAATCCCTATCCCGGAAGAGACACTATTCAGTGTTACGTAACGTTATTCCGGCCCTGTTAATGCGTTGTCCCGTCAGCAAGCTTTGCAACAGACCGTTGCGATCGTGTCTTTCCCAGGGCAGTGGCCACGCTGCCCAGATCTAGTCACCTTCAAACACCAGATCGTCATCCGCACCCGCCAATGACCAGCGACCTTCCCAGGCACCCTTCCCACCACTCTCGCGCCGTGGCCCACGGGCCTGCTATGCGCCGCTTGGATCTTCAACTGATCACGATAAACGAGTGTGATCCTTCAACAACGCCGCAGCTGTGTATGTACAAAGCATATCGAGTCCATACTATCAAATAACCGAACTCATACGACGCTGTATCTGCCCGCGGTGGCGGTAGGGTTGCGCATCTCCGCTTGCAGAGCGGCAGCCGACGCCTCCACCAGCAACCGCTTGATCTCTCTGACGGCTTGTTCGACCTGCCGAACGCCAGATCAGTCCAATTCACCGTTAGCCAAACGACATGACCACTCACCCTCCACTCCTCGTTCGATTCAATGAGCAAATGCAGCTTGGGTGGCCCTTCTGGCGGAGGTTCCTTCCCAGGCTCGTAGTAGATGCCTATTGAAAAGACACCAGTAAGCAACATTGTCCCATGGCCTCGAAAATCGGAGTCGAAATTAGACGCACCTTTGTTCGTCACCGATGCGCCCGTCATATCGATGAGCTGCAGTGCAGAGGTAGCGCTGATCAGCGCCTGAACAGCGATCCAGCAGACGAATACCATGACTGACCTGGACCATCGTCTCCTTGTTTGTGACGCGCCACCTTGCCTTCTGGGGGTAGTCGTTGATCGGGATGATCGCGTGGAACTCGGTCGCGTCTATCGCGGGCCGCTTGCTGGTCAGCTCTTCGTGCTGTATTTGCGACTGCGCCACGAGCTTGTGCGCCCGCAACTGGGCGTTGAGCTTGGCGACCACACTCAAAGCCTGCTTATGCGCCGCAGTGTCCTTCCCTGCGCGCTCGGCTGCCTCCTGCGCTGCACGAAGAGAATTCTGAAGCTTCTCTTCTTCCTTGGCCTGCGCGAGTCGCCTTGCGGCCGCTGCCGCACCTGCCACACCGAGAAGACCCTTCGAAGAGTCGGGGGCTGGACCGCGCTTCACTTCGACCTTGAAGTTGCCGAAGGTCATGTCGTCGCCTTCCTTCTTGGTCTCGACTGCGGCTTCCTGTTGTTGCTTCTCTTCCTCGGGCTCACCGTACGCCTTACGCTCCGCCTTCTCCTTGGCGTCGCGCTCCTGCTCAAGACGGTCAAGACCCTTGCCTCCAAATCCGGAGCCGGCGACTTTAGCTTTCCCGGACTTGACCTTCTCCAGGAAGCCTGAGAAATATATCAGATTAGCGGCAGTCGGGAGCGTCAACGTAGAAGGCCCACATACCATTGCTGAGATCTTCGAGTTCCTTGGGTACCGCTGCGTTACTCGCTTTCAGCGCACGATAGATGTCAACTGAGTATCTGTCCTGCTCTGGCGTGATGAACGTCACGCATGTTCCCTTGTTGCCAGCACGGCCTGTGCGACCGGCGCGGTGGACGTAATCCTCCATGTGGTTCGGGGCGTCGTAATTGATTACGAGTTTGAGCTGCTTGACATCCAGACCACGAGCTGCGACAGAGGTCGCGATGACGATGGGTACGACTCCGGACTTGAAGTCCGCAATCGTAGAGTCTCGGTCGACCTGGTCCTTACCACCGTGCAAGGACATGCAAAGGTAGCCTTTGCGCATGAGCTCGCGGAGGAGATTGTCAGCACCCTCTTGCCTGTCGACGAAGATGAGCGTTCGACACTCAGGGTCCTCGTTGTAGGTCTGTCCGAGGATCTCCAGCAGGCGATTGAACTTGCTCTCCTCGTCACGAACCTCGACAATTTGCTCGATCTCCGGGGCGACGACCGACCGACCACCGACGGTGATTTCGAGGGGCTTGCGAAGGATTTTGCGCGCGAGCGAATCCATCTGCCGCGGAAAGGTCGCAGAGAAGAGGACGGTCTGGCGGTCGGGTCGGATATTGTTAACGATCTTCATGACCTGAGGCTCGAAGCCCATGTCAAACATACGATCGGCCTCGTCCAGGACCAGGTAAGTGACACGTTTGAGATTGGTGACGCGACCTGAGTTGGCTGTCAGAAGGTCAATCATACGTCCGGGTGTACAGACGATGATCTCGGCGCCCTTCTTCATCTCAGCAATCTGATCTTTGATGGGAGAGCCACCATACGCACACACAGCCTATAGGAGGAAATTAGGGGAAGCTCAAAGTAAGCAAAACGACGGCACTCACGCGAAGACCAAGAACGCGGAGGAAGGGCTTACACTCCCTGTGTATTTGCACCGCGAGCTCACGAGTAGGGGTCATGACCACAGCGACAGGACCCTCCATCTGCTCGAGCGGTCGCTGATCCTTAATATGACGGAACATGGGGAGCAGGAACGCAATAGTCTTGCCTGAGCCCGTCTTGGCCACACCAATGACATCACGGCCAGACATTATCGCAGGGATAGCTTGAGCCTGGATGGGTGTGGGAGCGGCGTACCCAAGTTTCTTGATGACCTCGAGACTGAACCCTCGTTAGCATCCAGCTTCTGAGGGAACAAGCAGCTACACTCACCATGATGCGGGCAGGCCGAAGTGGCTCCACTTGGTAACTGGTCGAGGGCAGTCAAGCCCACGGATTTTGATACCATCAAGCTCGAGACGCAGTAGCTCCGCCTCTTCGTCAGTCATCTCAGCAACATCCGGTGGAGCAACGTAAAACTCCTTGCGGAAGGGCTCGTAAGCGACGCGGGAGTGATCAACAGCAGCCAGGTCTTTCTTCTTCGCCTTTTTCGCGGCCAAAGCAAGAATATCTTCCGGATTGAGGTCCGTCGCATCGAGCTCGTCAGGATCAGGTCCTTGTTCATCTCCCTCATCGGCCCCGGGCTCGTCTAAGCGAACTCCAAGGCTGCCTGTCGTCTTCATCTTCTTCAGATCCTCCAAGTTCACCTTCTTCACCTCCTCCTTGACGCCACTCATGAACGCGTCGAGGGGGTCGATCTCATCGTCCTCGTCCATGGCTTCAGCAACCTTGGCTTGTGTGGTGGTTGCGTCGTCATCGTCGTCCGCTTCAAGGTCGCCAATGTTGGACCCTGCGTCAGTCATCGTCATATCCACATCGGGGAGGTCAAGCGTCTGGAGCTTCCGTTTTGTTTCAACGGAATCATCGAGCAGTGATGACTTAGACGTCTTGAGCAGCTCAGGCTTCAAGGGGAGACCCTTCAAACCGAGACTGGTCAGAGCTGAGCGGTTGAGCTGCGAGCCAGTCGGCCCGTTCGTTGCTGCAGCAACTGCAAAGAGAGGATCAAGTGGTGTGAAATCTTGAGATACACGACAGCAGCAGATCTAACTCACCTGGGGCAGTTTTACCAGCCAGCGCCATAGCCTTGACTTTCGCCTCATCCAATGCCTTCTTCGCATCACGCTCCTTCTTCCACGCTTCTAGCCTCGCCCTCTTCGCCTTCAGCTTCTCGTCCTCTACCGGGGGTGTCGAGCTCTTGCTATCGGGCTGAGACGGCGGCTGGGTACGAGGCGGGGAAGGAGGTCTGTCGTGGCGTACGCGGTCCCTCGAGCGTGAGCGGCGACGGTCGTCGCGATAGTCGCGGCGGCGGTCGTCCCGATGCCTATCGTCGCGATACCTGTCTCTGTCGCGATGTCCGTCCCGGTCCCGGTCCCTTTCACGCTCGCGCTCCCTATCCTTGTCTCTGGCTCTGTCCCTATCCCGCTCTCTGTCGCGCTCCCTGTCCCTGTCCCGGTCCCGGTGCCCATCACGGTCCCGGTCGTCGTCGTACCTCGATCTAGTGGGTCTTGGGGCGTTGCGCCTGGTCGGCGACGGAGACCGCGGTGAAGAGCGGTGAGACGGCCTTACCCTCTTATTCGGCGAGTCCGGCGAATAGGATCTATCTCTTCGTGCCATCGTGGGTCGTCAGTGGGTAGAGTCTGGCGAGTCGTGCCTCGATGGTCACTGCAAGAAGCGCGGATGACCTTCTGGGCGCTCACATCACTTCTTTGGCAGTGTTGTTCTCGGTACCGCATTTGGAAGCATTGCGTAACGACTGCGTACTTGCGATAGTCGCTTGTGCCGCGCTCATGTGCAGTACAAGTACAAGTACTTGCACTCACTGATCCTCCACCTTCATCATGACTGCAAACGTCCTCGACGCCTCTGCTCTTCTGCAGACACTGCCAACCATACTTCCCCCTGGGAAGAAGAAGCTAGAATCTCAGCAAGATGCGATTACTGCGCTGGTCCACACTGTGCTGACGGTCTTGGGTTTCCGTCTTACTGGCATAGACGAATCTGCACCTACGCGCACATTCGAGAACAACGTCTTGCCTGAGGAGTGGAATCAACATGGTCCTGGCCATTACACTCTCAAGTACAGGCATGAGCAGAGCAGCCTAGACTTTCTTGTGAAAGTAACGAAGCTCGGGAGTCGCACCTTGGTCAACTCAATCGCTGTTGAGGTAAGCATTGTCTCAGACACCGCGGCCACGGCATTGCTGACGCCTATACTCTCCATAGACCGATAAGGCTGCTAGCCTTGACATCCCTACGAACGACTTTACTTCCCCTTCTTTCTTCCCTCGCGAGCTTTCCGAGCCGAGTTCACCGCTCGTGCACGGTTTCATCTCGTCCAACCGCGTAGATGACTTGATCTCCCAGCTCAAACTCACCACGGTGCAGAAACTGATTCCCGGGCTGCGGAAGGAGGGATATACTGAGACCGCTACGGAGATGAGAGCAGGTCCCAGTCAACCACAGCCAGACGCGCCTCCTGCGAGACCGAGGCCAGACGAGCCACCACTCCCTCCTGGGCGCAGCCCCGCCGGTTTCCCGTACCCACGCAATCCTCTCGAGATCGGGAGACGCGATCTGGACCCATTTCCCAGTAACCCCTTTGCTCCTCCCCCGCTTTTCGGAGGCAATGGTGGTGACGGTATGTTCGTTGGCCCCGATCACCCAATTTTCGGAGCTGGGATACGTGGACCTGGCCCGGGTAGGATGGGTCCGTGGGGTGGCGACGGCTACCTCCCTCCTCTGGGCGCACCCCCAGGTGCCCGTTTCGACCCCATCGGTCCTGCGTTTGGTCCTGGTGTACCTTTCCCCGGCCGCATGCCTCCCGGAGGCCGCGGCGGTCCGTTTGGTGGCCAGGACCCCGACAATGATGAGCTTCCACCCCCTGGTTCGGTGAGTAACCTTCCTATTCCGTCGCCCTGCTCTGGCTGACTTCGTCTCACTCAGCGAGACATGTTTATGTAGGATTCTTGGAGGATTCCCATGAAACGTGCATAATTCGCGGGATGTATGTATCGTGCTCTGTACTACCTGCCATATGTAGTTGATCGCTTCTAGCGCTGTGTGTATCATATCGAGTCAGTTGTGCTTGTATTGTGTGTCTATGCAGAGTAGTTCATTCAGGACTGTGCACGCGTTGCGCTGGAGAGCTGCCACAATAACTGAAGCCTATTCTCCAAACTCGGATTTGGCGGCTATATCGGCACTAGGCTGCGGCAACTGCCAGGACCAGAAGCGACTGCGGGTCAGAAGGTTCCGCTCACGTACGTACATCCTGATCGACCAGACGGCCTGCCCCCCCGCTATATAAGATCCCAACGTCTTCTCGCTTCCGAACACATATCTCTACAAGTAACATCCTCCTCACAGTCCCACCGCGCACCCGACTAGACAATCTCAGCACACAAGTAACATGCCACCATCCCCCACCAGAGCCCGAAGATCTACCACGAATGGCGACCTCCCGTCGTTCATGCGGCGTCCCCCGAAGCCGGAAGGAGTCAAAACCATCCTCGCGAGCGCGTCCATCAACAATCTCACCCCCTCGGAGCTGGAAGAGCGGTACAGGCACAACGAACGCATCCTAGCCGAGACGTAAGTGCTTTACTCCGAGTTGTGCGGTTCGCGATCCGTGTGGTAATGTCTAGCCCTCCTCCTTTTTGCCTACGACGCCTCCCTTTGTCCTGTGACCCCCTAGGTCTGCGTCGAGCTCGCATTTCATCAAGCAACTTGAAGACCAGCAGAGCGCGATTAGAGCTCGTCTGAACGATCTCGGTGTGGAGAGCATCCGATCTCAACTCGAGCACACCAAGATCAACGAAGACGAATCTATGACCGTCGACCCGAGCCCGCCACCTCCGCCACAGCTGGAGGAGTACAGGCCTATCGGCGCGAAGGCGCGGGCACTCGCGCGATGGGTGCGTACCTCGGAGTGTCTTCCCCGCGCAGTATGGCTGATATATGCGTAATACCCTACTTAGAATCCTACTGGGCCCAGAGGGGCTCCGGCTGGCGGCATGTCGTATGACGAGGCTGCCAACATTCTACGCGAGTCCTATCAACGAGAGCAAGAGCACAAGGCGAGGATGAACGATAGGCGGAGGAGGAGGGGCGACGTTGTACCTGGTGAGCAGCTCACCCGGGCTGAGATGGATGCGCGAATGCTTGCATTCCTGTACGTTGTTCACTTCATATGTTGGCCTCGTACTAAACACTGGAGCAGCACATACAAACCCACTGACTCCGATCTGGAAGATGACGATGAAGAAGACGAGGACGAAGAGGAAGAGGGCCGTCCGGCGTGGTTCGACGAGGACGACCAAGATGACGGAATCAAGGGGCAAGACATCGTCGAACCAGACTACGAAGACCTATCCACCATCATTAGAATTGACGAGGCACGCATTCCATGGGCCATACCGCGTGAGGAGTAGTAGACGTCCGCATTGCGGTGTGATGTATCTTATATGCGATGTAGCGACTAATCTGTAGCAGTAGACCAAAGTATCCAGGTGCATCGGAAAGATAGCATATAAGCAGTAGTAACACGGGTATCGTAATCCTGACTCGTGCAAATGAGTCTGAATAGTGCCTCAAATCATTCCTTACAGCGCTTTTCAAAACTATTCCGCTGGGCGACAACGGCTCCAGTATGATCTGTGCTGATCCGCCCTATATACAGGCAAATGACGTTGAAATGGACAGCGAGGTCCAAATGGATACTACCTGTTTTGGTACTCAGGCGCCCATTTGGCTGCGGTTGCGCGCAGGCAACGAGCGCTTGACGGGCGCCTGAATACCAGAACAGGCAGGCAGTGTCTGTTTGGATCTCGCTGTCCATTTCGACGTCCTTTGCCTGTATCAACGAGCGTGGACCGGGCAGCTCCGTCCGCGCTGCAGCCATGACGACAAGCAAGCTGAAGGAATACAGCGTGAGTAAATGCGGGCCAACGTGGCTATGGGAGATGTCACCGTTATGGAAACTGCACAAGCAGCTCAGTCGTGCCACCGTGGATCCCTTGACAAACTCCTCCAAGCAGATGACACATTCCGTTCCAATGAGGGCGCTCTCCGCCGGAAGCTTGTACACAAGGTACTTTGCGGTCTGAGGGGGCTTGCCCGTACCGCCCTCCAGACAATTCTTCACATGTGATTCCTGGGCGTAAGGAGGGCCTAGATCAGACAGTGCAAGCTGGCAGACGGGACATCTACGAGCACTGTTAATGGGAGGCTTGTGTAGTAATGAAGGAGTGCACTTACTCAGCAAGGTCGCTCAGCTGCGAGCTGGACTGGGCGCGAGTAGGGCTCGGTATGTTGAGTCGCCTCTGATCGATGAATATCCTCTCCAAAGACGTCGTGCGTGACGCCGCCAAGCCGTTGGGAACTGTGGCCGTGACTTCCTCGTAGCAGTTGAGACAAACACGTTGCTGGGTTGCCGATGGAGGAGCCTCCGGGAACGATGGGTCGTGTACGATGTCGGAGGGATCGAGAAGGACCCTTTGCGACGAACAGCGGTCACAGAAGATACGTCCACAGCGACGACAATGCTAGAGGGGATGTGAGTAGAGGAACAGAAGGCTCTGGCCGGGGCTCAACGTACATGCTACAAGCACAAATGATTAGTACAAGAGCTTGCATATCAGGAGGCGGCTCACTCTTCGATTCAGGAAGTTGAAGCGACGACGGCATTCACGACACTCCGACACCTGATCATCTCGTTCCCACGTTGCGTGAAGCTGATGAGGGGAAGGCGTTGACCATCGCGGCGTGAGCACCTTCTGGGGAGCTTCGTGGGTGGGCACACGGAACTCCGGAGCCTGTGACAGATGCGGCGTAAGATCTGTGGGCCCTCTAGAGCTAGTGGCGCGACCGAAGTAGTCGGTGGTCGTCGAACGTATCGACGGTGCGCGAGTGGTTTCTATAGGAGAAACTCCTGGGTAAATGAACTCCTCTTCATCGTCATCGTCGTCGAGATCGATATAGTCTACCATGCTCATTGAGGAACCGAGAGTGATCCGTGTAGAAAGATGGGCTCACCGTCGCCAGAGATGAGCAGCCCTTGCGCACCGGCAGCAAGTCGTCTCCGTTCCAACTCCCGGTTGTAGGCGTTCAGAAGAACCTCAGCCTGGATCTTGCGCTCGTTATCGTCATCACCTTGTCTACCGTCAATGTAAGACTATTGCAACCTGTCATTAATTCACTCACCAAGGAGACCTTGTCGAAGCTCTGTCGTAGCACGCTCGAGCTTCGCAATCATCCGTCTCGCCTCTAACGCAGAGCTCATGTCGTCGTCATCCGGATGCGGCGTACCGACCAAGTACCTCGCCCGCGCGACATAGTCCTGCGAACCCAGTCCCGAAGCCGGCATCGCGCTCATCTCCTGTCCATCGCTGCCACCGAAGTCACTGACGCCATCTTCGTGCTCAACATAGGGTATAAGCTGTCCATCCGCCAGATGGTACATGGCGCCATCAGGCAGGAGGAACGGTAGCGGAGGTATATCGAGTCTCCGCCGCATTACACGCACCCACCGGCGGCGGCGCACCCACGACTGTGGTGCGTGCGTGCTAGTGCTAGTGCTCCCGTGGCTACTGCTTCGGCTGCGAGAGCCTCCGCCCCCTAAACCAACCGCAACTGCGCCACTACCGTTGAGCAGACGTTCGAGCTGCGCAGGCGGCTCGGCAACCCACTGGTCGTCTGGATCAGAGAACGAATGGGCATACTGCCAACCTTCTTGAGCGTCGACACCAGGAGGGGTAACGTCTAACGTCCAATCAGACCTGTGTATTAATCAGCAACTACTCGGATAGAACTCCCAGAGAGGTCATACTTACAGCCAGAAATGACTACGCTCCGCTCCCTCTCGCGATGAGCCTGGCTTCGGCAGAGTGAAAGGGTCCTCACGCAGGGGAAGTTGCACGTCGCTACGCCACGCGCCAATCTTCTTCCCGCTTGTCTCGGAGGCGACGGGGAGGACGAGCTCAAATGGCGGCTGCCGTCCGCGGCGACCCAGCCCAGAAGCTGAGAACCTGGGACGACCGCCCGAAACCGCTAGCGTCTTCAGACGAACATCGAGTCGCTGATTTTCGTACAGTATCAAGGGAACAGTCGTGTGTACCCCCAATGGGTTGTAAGCAACGCTCGAATCGCGCCACTTCTCTGATTCAAATCGCTGGAGGACCTGCGAGCAGATCCAGTTGTGCCCTGAAGAGTTTCATACCATCGGGTGCTTACCTCACAGACCCAGATTTCGAAGACGGCTGCAGCAACATCGTACGCAGTCTCTCCCCAATTATTCCGGACTAGTGGGTCGGCTTGCTGTTTTGTCAGAAGGTAAAGAACAATGGGCAAATGTCCTTTTGATGCAGCGTTCACTTAATGCACACGTGAGCACTCCACATGAACGGGGCACACAACTTCCGGGTGACTCACTCAGAGGCGTCCATCCGCCCTTGCTCCGGACATCCACACCCGGCGCTCCTTCGATTTCAGAAGTAGCACCTCCTCTCTCGCAGAGCCAGCGGACGATGTCCAAGTAACCCTGATGCATCTCAGCATAGATCGCTAACTTAGGATGTAAATGTCATCGCACCTTGGAGCACGCGTTATGCAACGCAGTCCATCCATCCGCATCCTTGACATGCACGTCTGCCTTCTCCGGTAGCAGATACGTGATTACGCTGAGGTGTCCGTTCAGGGCAGCCTTGTGCAACGCGGTCTGGAGACAGCCATATGAGGCATTGGTCAGACACTGACCCACGCTCTCGAAATGGCACCAGCAGCCCTCGGACCTACCTCGCCCTCCTTGTCTTCAATATCGGGAATAGCACCACATTCCTCCACGACTTCACGAAGAGCTCAGACGCGTCGAAACACGTAAGAATGCCGTGAAACACGTACGCCACTTCACGATGTCCAGCCATCCTCTGCTTGCGGCCGCGTGCAGCGCCGTCAGGCCCGTCCTCGGCGAAGCGTCGTTCGCCAGTTCAAACGGCTCCACGTCATCCGCGCGTACTGTCTTCCTGAATTCCGTCTGGACGCGTCGGAGGTCGCCCGAGGCGGCTGCCGCGTGTAGCGCTTCGAGCTGGGCGGGAGAGGGGTGGCGCTTGGATGGTACGAGGGAGGGAGCTTGTACGGGCTGCGCCTGGACGAGAGGCTCTGGCGTGGGCGTATCGGCACAGGGAGGCGGAGATACGTGTAAAGACTCTTGTGACGACTCTGGCTCCTGCAGAGGCTGATACTCGAAGGTCGAATCGGACTCTTGCTCCGGGTCCGGCGCGCTGGCAGGAGTTTCGTCGGCCTCGGTGCCAGGATACACAAACTCTTCCTCGTCCGAGTCGTCGTGCATGGGTGGCGAATCCGAAACAGGTGACGGCGTGGAACTGGCGACTCTGCGATGCGGGGGATGAATATGAGCATGCGGGCATTGGTTCCAGCGTTTCGGCTCGGACATGAGCTGGCGGACTACAACTTACTCTTCGATAGTACTCAGGTGGGACGAAGGGTGCAGTGAGCCGCCGCTCATATAGCAAAGACTCGAAGACAGCGAAGAATCGGCGCAGAGGGCGTCCTCGAGGCTGCTTCGGCAAAAAGTTCGGGACTAGTACTTACTCGCTATTGCGTCACATGACCGCCACCTCGGATAATGAAATGATGGAAGAGCGTCTCTTGACTCGTACTTAATTGTAGAGGCGCCCTCTCTATACAGGTGCAATTGCTACACAATGACAAGACTATTGGAACACAATGAGTGTCTATAGAGTTGTAAGTATCATGAGGATTCATTTCCTAAGGCAAACCGCGCGAGAGAATAAGCGCTGATCCCGCGTAGCCTATCATCTCGACATTCCGAAGGTTTCGACGTGCAAGGTGACGGACGGTGCACCTTTCAAAACGCTCGCGGGACTGGCGAGCTTAGAAGCCAGTGCGCGAGACACCGACGTTGTGAGAGACGTAGGACCAGATACTGCAGAAAAAGCTTGTTTTAGCGAACAACGTCCCCCGACAATGGCCAGACAGGGAGCACGCACCATCGACCGAGACGGGGCCCGAGGAGCCATCGACGCCCTCCTGGAGGATCCGGCGGATACTGGGTTTCCCGTGGATGATCTTAAGTGAGGAGTAAACAGGAAGCTCCTTGTCGACCACCTCCCCAGTTTCCGAGTTGGTGGACGAGCCATCGTATGCGGTACCCGGTATCTGCGGGATGGTACAAGTGGGTCCCGTGATGTACACCGTCGGCTCCACCGCGAGCGATGTCGATCGCGCGGCAGCCGAGGCCTCGCACAGACTCTTGGAGATCCAGCTGAGGTGGTCTGCGTTGCGGAGGCCGTCTCCGTGAGAAGCGATGCGTAGAGTGGAACTGCGACGGAAACATACCTGACTCGCGGACGGCCCATATGAAGATCACGCGGCGGACGTGCGTGTTCCCATGTCGCGCGCGGCTAGGAAAAGGTTCGGATGAGTTTTGCATATGATGCTATGCCGTGGAAGGAGGAGCATGACGTACCGCACAAGGTCCAATAGGAGCGGCAGAGTGTAAGACACGCCAGAACCACCTTGACACGTCATCGTAAGCCAAGCCTATATGGGACGCGGGGCCGATAGAGCGTACGCACCAGCGATAAGGATGCACGTCGAGAACTTCGTCAGATCCGGCGGGCACCCATAAGGCCCATCGACGAACGCCGGCACGCGACAGACGCCATTCCTGGACGCAAACTCCCGAAGACGACCCGTGAAGCCCGTCCGGCCGCGGATAAGGAACACCACGTCCTTCTCTACATTGCCATCGTTGCCGTGCAGCGACTGGGGGATGCTCGCGATTGTGAAGGGGTGTGCCTCGCTCGGCATCCCGCTGACGGTGGGCAGGATGACATAGGCGTGCTGGCCCGGACGCCAGTTCATCTTGCGACGGAGAGTCATGCGGATCGTGTCCGAGGAAACAAGCTCGACGGTTGCGGAGCCATACCCGTGCCGCGTGCCACCCCGGCCTCTGTTGTTCCAGATTAGCCGAGCAGTGCGCAGGACGCGGTCGAAGGCCCATACGACCAACGCGGGCCAGAAGTAATCGCCGTAGCTGCGGAGAGTAGAGCCAACGTTAGTCCAGCTTACTTTGACATGAGCATATGCGACGATAAGATAGAAGGACGTACTCGACTGCCCGTGCATGAAGATAACCGCCAACGATGAAGATTCTGAGCAAGATGGACACAGAAGAATCAGTATCAACTGGCGGAGGTTGATACACATGATACTTACCCTACAAGAGCGATGTGGGACAGTAGGAAGAACTCAAATAGCGCGTTTCGGATGAAGCGGACCGACAGGACTGTCAACAGAGTGAATGCCGTCAAGCCCACAGCGCCCCAGCGCATCCACCCATGGCTAAAATCGTGAGACGGGGGCAGGCTGTGGAGATGTCGGTAAGTGGTCAGTCGCAATCATAATCACAGCAGTCATGTCACGCACCCCGAGATGGCTCGACTGAGAGCGTGCACCCAGAGGAGAATGAGGCAAGTCCTGGCGGCTGCGCGATGAAGTATGTTCAACTGTAGAGTCGTGTCAACTTCGCTCAGCAAACCCAAGGTGACTGTGGGAGAACCTTTTCGTGTCCGATGCCAGTTATTACTACCGTACTCGTTTCGATCAGTAGTCCGACGATAAGAGACGATGCAGCACTTACGAGAGATGAGGTTATTTTTTCCAGCCAGTGCGACAATGAACGGGAGCTGACAGGACGCGAGATGCGCGCCACGGTCCTCGAAGAACCAATAGCTCGCATCCATGGCTAACATGCGCAGCGCTTACGTCAACGGCGCTTACGTGCAGTGTAAACGAAGACGTACTGTTCGTGAACGTGAGCGCAAGCATGGTTGCTATGTAACCGAGGATGAAGAACAGCTCCGCAAAAGACGCCCCTCCGACGCCGAGCGGAACCTGCACACGGAAGGCGATGATTCTGAAGCCGGATGCAATGGCCGCGGGGATGCGCCGCCATGAAGCCTTGCCAGTCCGCCCGGGGAGGACCAATTCCGGAGACGAACCCTTCTCCAGCTTTTCGACGGTCGAGTCGAACTCTCCAGTCGGGGCGGGGCGTCGGAGGAAGAGGAGCGAGAAAGTGAGGCGGAGGAGACGGACGACGAAAAGGAATGCGAGGATGGATGCAATGATCATCCACATCCGCTCGACCGCCGCCTTCTGTTGAGCGACCTTGAACTGGATGTCGGCCTCGGTAGGCTTGAATCCGCGAGCGCGGAGAGTCATGTCGAACGTTGGCCAGGACATCGTTGACTGAGGGCCGAGCGCGTCTCGAGGGGTCTCTTGCTGAGGTCGTGGCGACTGGATATGAATTGTATTTATATTATCTGACCTAGGTACACAGGCGAGCAACCTCTTCGGTCAACCGCTGCTTCCAGCAGAAAGCCCCGACGCACCCGCGTGATAGTCTGACATCGGCCACAAGGAACATATCGTACCTATTCTGAGAAGCGATCGCAGTGTCCGCTGTCAAACGTTGTGGTGAATGACCGTCAAGATACCATACATTGCACCTGTATTAGGACCGCGGCGGCGCTAGTCGAGAATGCGGGGTAAACATCTCGAAATGCTCGGGACAATTGAATTTTCTGTGGGGCAAGTGCATTGGTGCCTCGAGGGCGTTCGGGAACGTAAGCAGCGTACAATACTGATGCCGCATTGACCAAATCCGAGCTTGGCTCCGGTCCTGTCGGCGGCGGAGGCTCGGATAGTCGACGGTTAAGATTCGGTCCGCAAGTCTATCGAAATCGTCGGAAGGGCGTTATCGCCAAACAAGCGGCCAATGGCGCGAAGGATGATTTTTCAACCAGAACGTTCTGGTGGTCTGAAACAGTGTGCAGAAGAACATCTGACATGAGCAGAAAGCGCACGGTCAAATACTAATGAACATCGAAGAGCGCGACATTAACCTTGCACGACGCCACGATCGCATGGGTAGCAGAATTAAACCATGATGTCCCAAGCATGGCCGGAAACATCTGCTCTGGCGTGTCCAAGGAGGAGGAAGAGATAGATGCCGTAAGTGACGGCGTACAATGCGGCGGCCTCCATGCGCTTCCCGAGGCCTAAGGGACCCGCTTCGGGCAGCGGACCTCGACTCCTCATCCAATCGCGTCCGCTGCGTATACTGACCAATCAAGTCATGCGTATCTATCAAGGGAAGAAGGCCAAGGATCAGTCAAGAATGGCCAGCGAATACGCAGTGCCGTACGTTCCAACCAAGTCACAGAGACCTTCTTGGACCAGGAGCGCCATGTGCTACAGCAGATCCTTCGCCGTGGAAATAGGGATGTGTGGAACTGGACTCGTCAGAGCTCGGAAGATGCCAATTTCTCGCTACCAACGACGGCTGGGTCCTTAGTGCATTGTCTACGCCTGCTGGGAGATGCGGCACTCACTGAGCTGATCAGTCCTCCGTCCGCGGACTCGGACGTTCGGCATGGTAGACTTGATTAAAACTACGAGCTACGCCGGATATGACCGGTACCCGTTCAGCACGAGCGGTGAAACATATGCAGCCACGCAGCAAACATCTTTCAAGGAGAACTTGCGGTAGCTTCTCGGCCCGCGGGGGAGAGGTGGGAGGAGAAAGCTGTCGAAGGCTGAACCGGTTACCTCGTCGCCGTGACGTAAGCCCAAGTAGGGGTTTTGCCGCTTCCTGCCGCCGCGTCGAGTGTGGGCAAAGCATTGGACCACTTGGGAGAGCACCCGGACTGTACATGTACACTCACTCCTCGCTATCCCCGCGGGGCTGTCGCCGACGACCCACGGTTCGCCAGTGAACGTGACACAAACCACTGGAGAAAGCGAATGTATTGATCATGAGTGTCGCACCATTCTCGAGAGGGTGGCTACATAAGCGTTTGCAGACGGACAACCGCTCGCAACATCTAAGGCTCTCGACTCTCCTGTATTGTATGCTGAAGATGGGCTTAGAGTAGGTTTCGAAGTCTTCGAGAGCAGGTAAGGAGAGGCTCGGACTCCAACTCGAAAGCTGATCATCGGAATGAACGGTGACCGGGTACAGCTTGCGAGGCGCTGACGCGATGGTGGTCGGGGATTGAGTGATCTAAGCGAGACCTCCGGGCTCTGACGACGACGCCCTGGACTATCGTATCAACCTTTCGTCGGCGGTCTGTGGCCTGCCTATATATCCTTGCAAAAGCCGGGGATCCCTCCAGACAAGTGTCTGACTCGATTCTGCCTGAGTCCCACCCCTAGTGCTCCCCGAGTGCACGGACGAAAATTGTCTCCGCATCTTGCCCGACATCTGACCGTGACCCCGCTTCCTCCTCCAGGACTTCCGTTCACCATGACCATCAACGGTACTACCTCCAACGGCAAGGACCGCTCGCAGCTCATCCCCTTCTCTTCTCGTCTTCGTGAAGGGAGGGCGCTAGCTCAGGACGTCTGGTCGATCTTCAAGTGCGTGCAGGCAATAGGGATACCCGCACGGGACAGGCTGACTCACCTGCACAAAGTGCTGCTAACCTCCCCGCGGACTGCATCAACCTCGGACAGGGATACATGAACTTCGGGCCTCCGGAATGGATCAAGAGTGCGGCAGAGGAGGCGTTGAACACGGTCGCGACGAACCACTACTCGCACCCGAAGGGCCGTCCGCGGCTGCGGGAGGCGATCAAGGCGCACTACGAGCCGGAGTTTGGGAGGACGCTGAACGCAGACACGGAGATCCTGGTGACGAGCGGTGCGAACGAAGGTGGGTTCAGTGCAGCTCGCTGTCGATCACCGCACGCCTTCGTCTGCTGATGCCCGGCGCCAGGCCAGTACTCTGTCTTCGTCGCCTTCCTGGAGCATCGCGATGAGGTCATCATGTTCGAGCCGTTCTTCGATCAGTACCTCCCGTCCGTCACCTTCAACGGCGGTGTCCCCGTCTACGTCCCCCTCCATCCTCCTACCGCCGCCGGCAAACAGAGCAGCCATGAGTGGTCCATCGACTTCGATGAACTCCGGTATGCATTATCGTATCGCGTCGGGACTGTTGTATTCATCCCTTCACTAGGCGTGCTGTTACCCCCCGCACAAAAATGATCATTCTCAACACGCCTCACAACCCAGTCGGCAAGGTCTTCACCAGGCACGAGCTCGAACAGATCGCGGCCATTGCAGAAGAGCACAACCTGCTCGTGATGTCCGACGAGGTCGTGAGTATACCATCCTCTGTACGACATCGGAGCACTCCCGGATCGCTCATAACGCACCTTGACATCTCAGTACGACTCGCTCGTGTTCGACAACGAAGAGCACGTCCGCATCGCCACCCTTCCCGGCATGTGGGACAGGACGGTCACTGTAGGCTCTGCAGGCAGTACGTCATTTCCCCCTATCCGACGACACCGAGCATCGCACCGAGCGCGCTGACCGCGTCCCCTTTCCTTCTCCGCAGAGATGTTCGCGGCGACTGGGTGGCGCGTAGGCTGGCTCATCGGGCCCCCTTCGATCATCCAGCCCACGCTCGCTGCCACCACGCGCATCGTGTTCTGCAGCAACTCGCCCCTGCAGGAGGCGTCTGCCGCCGGCCTCGAGCAGGCGAACAAGCGCGGCTTCCTCAAGAAGCAATTGGACGAATACGCCGAGCGTCGACGCATCCTGACGGCCGGCTTTGACCAGCTGGGGGTCAAGTACACGAACCCCCAAGGGACCTACTTCGTGTTGCTGGTATGTATCGTATGAGCCGACTTTGTCGTGCGTCCAGCGGCTGAGTCTTGGCTTGGCACAGGACATCAGCAACTTGCAGTGGCCCGACGATTACCCATTCCCGGAGAGCGTGCTCGGGAGGGGTCGTGATTTCAAGTGAGTCATCTCCCCCTTCTACACCCGTATGATCTTCCGCTGAATCTCGTTCGTATTTAGGGCATGTTGGTTCATTGCGATGGAAATCGGCGTGTCATCCATCCCTGTCAGCGAGGTATGCCTCACGTCACAGTAGCCCGTACACATGTTCACCACACGTTTGTGCCTAGTTCTACTGCGAAGAGCATGCTTCCATTGGGGAAGCATACGCCAGGTTCGCGTTCTGCAAGGATTTCGACACCCTGAAGCACGCGGTGGAACGCCTGCAGAAGCTCAAGCAGTACCTCGTATGATTCTCCGGCGGCCCTGCGTAACGCTAGGGCTCCCGTCGGAACAGCCGCAGCAGTCATAGAACAGAAGTCACGAAAAGTTGTTGTGCAAATAGTCACATGGGTGGATATGACGGCGTCGTTATTGCTACATAGGTCTTGGTTGATTCCAGCCAGCCGCTCACTACCGTTGTCCGAGTCGTACGATACATTTCTAAGCCTCTAACTTATCCACTATCCTTGAGAGGAGCTCGTTGACGGCGATCGACCGCGCATCGTAATACGCCGGGTTGCTCACCAAGCGTCGCGCCAAGAACGTGAAAGACAGCGCGTCGACCCCCTGCTGCTTGTCGGCGATGGCCCCATCCTTCCGCCTGTCCTTGTACCAAGCCCGCAGCGTCTCCGTCTCGAGCAGCTTCGACTCGAGCGGCAGCCCGTCGTTCAGGAATCGGGTGATCGTGTCCTTGCCCTCCGCCTGGCAGAGCAGGTAGAACCGGCCCGCACCGTTATGTCGGACCGCCTTGCTCTGCATCCGGACGATCTCCTCGAGCGGGTAGTCGCGCAGCTGGCGCTCGTCGCTCCCGGGCGGCACGTAGAAGTACTGCGTGCCCATCACCACGACGGTGACCGCCCGCACGGGGAGCGTCCAGCACGCGTCGCGTGGTACGATGAGCACCCGGATGAGCCCCTCGGCGTACAGCTCGAGCATCAGAAGCCGGTCGGGCTGCGCGATGCCGGCATGGAAAAAGCCAACGCCGCGCGTGATGAAGTCCTTCAGGCCGTTGTAGTCCTGGAGCCGTGAGAGGTAGCGCTCCAGCCGTTCGATCGAGACGTCGTCCGGGAGATAGCCCTGCGCGAGCATCTCGAGCGCGCACTGCGTGATCAGGTCGAGCGCGACGGGGACGCACTGGTTGCGCGAGGGCACGAACACGATGGCGGGTTCTCCTGGGGCGGCGCGGATCGCTGCATGTGCGGGCTTGGCCATGGCCTTGAACAGCGCCGCCGACTGCGGGATCGTGAACGTGTGCATGATGACGGCGAGCGCCTGGTCGCGGTCGCTCGGCCTGAAACTGTGCAGGGCGAGTGGGTCGACGCTGAGCCATGCCGCGAGGTCGGTCGGGTCGTTGAGGGAGTTGGACAGGCCGACGAAGCGGACGGGGTACGCTTGCGTTGCGTGCAGCAGTAGCGACACGCCCAGCTCGTATACGGCATCGAGCAGCTCCAGACTCTCGCAGAGCACCAGGCGCAGCCGAGATAGAGCCTGCTTGGCGTTCGGGCGCCGGGTCATCGCCGAGAAAAGGTCTGGTGCGGTGACCACCCTGACAGTCCGCCGCGAGGGTCCGTCGAAGAGATGGTCTGCTCCGGCAAGCTCGACAGAAGTCTCTGTTGCCCTCGTTGCTGAGTGCAATTCGGCTCGAAGGTCGAGGGCGACGCTTCTTCGCGGCGCCACGACCAGAGCCCATGCGTCGTTCGGTGAATTGAGAAGAGTTTCCCTAAGGGAGGTGAGAACATGCGCGTCGAGGCACCATGCAGACATGGACTCACCACACTGCCAGTTGGCCGATCACAGATTTGCCGCAACCGGTGGGTGCACAGAGCAATGCATGTGATCGTGTACGGACGACACTCCAGAAGACTTGGCTTTGGATCGCGTTCAAGCCATGCACTCTGTGAGAGAATGCCTCCTGAAGAGCCGGATTCCCGATCACGGAAAGAGGGAGGAATGGAATGTCGAGCCGAGGCGTATGCGATTCAGAAGAGGCCGGCATGATGAGGTCCTCGAAGGAAGCCACGGTCTCCTGCTCGGCCCCAACCCATCGGTCCGAGACGTACCGTATAGTGACGGAGGGCGGAGGTTTATCCTTATTAACCGAGATGACAAAGTCGACGTCTACAAAGGTCGCTGTCTGTCGGAATACCAGGTGCGAAAGCTGTAGGATGTTCGTCCCCTCGTGGTCCTCCACCCATAGCCAAAATGGTTCCACTGAACCGTGAACCTTGCTGCTCCAATTATACTTGCGTTCGACTTTGACAGCGATTTTCAGGACGTCTGGGCCAAGGGGACGTAGGCTGTAGGTTATGTGGACAGCTGGGAATTGCTTGGCGGCGTTCCGCACGGCCTCCCCATGCTTCTGGTTCAGGTGGATGAGCTTTCCTAGCTCCTCGGAACTCATTTCCGCCAGTTCGGCGACGTCGTACTCGTCCGCCCAGCGCTGAAGATTGTGCAGTACCTCAGCCTTCAGACCCTCAAACTGCTTGAGTGGGTGGTCGAATGGCCATAGACGCTTCTCGATGGCTTTACTGATACCCATGAGGACAGAAGCCGCATTGGCCCATTTGCGCGAGATGGCGATTTCGAGGAGACCACGCGCGATACGGCCACCATTTTGGGCGGCATATGCCTGGTCAGAGACAAGTGCGAAGTCCTCTGGTCGGAAGCGGGAGATGTATGCTTGTAAAAGGATGTTGACTTTCCCCGCGCTGGTATCAGTCCCGCCCTGCGTACCTAACTATCAGATCACGACCCGCAGACCGCACGTCGTCGGCTGACCTTGACTTTGCACGGTATCTCTTCCATAAACGCCTTCAGTTCTTCCACCTCGTTCTCCCTGACTTGGATCTGGTCAAACTGTAACTTGGTAAGCCGCAATGCTCATCATTCCCAATAAACGACAAATGAACCTCTGTGCTGTCACACAGCATGGCCAAGACGTCCGCCTCAGTCATCTTCTCTCTAAACTGTTTGATGAAGATTTCGACCGATTTGTGCCGGATGTAGTATTTGGCGGCGATTCGTCCGAGGTCAGTGATAACCAAGCTTCCGGTGCCACGGTCAAAAGCGATCATGCGGGCCTCTGCTAGCTGGGACGCCGCCGCAGTGATCAATGAATTCCGCTTAGCACCGAGTGTTGGATCGTTTGCTACTTCATCCCAGGGCATGCCTGGAGCACATGCCTTCAGAACAGTCCAGCGCTCCAAGTTCCACGCTGGACCTCACCGTATTGAAAGGGACTCTTCTTCATGCGCACGAACAAGTACGTGTAGCTGAGCCACTGTACCGCATCATGCACGTTCGCGACTGTGCCCAATGCTATTTCTGCATTTAGGGCGTCGACCATGCCTGCGACGAACCTGCCAATATATCGTCGGACTAGGCCATGTGAAGGAGTCAAGAATACTCTCACCTGGACTCAATCGGCACTTGAGATGTCACGGCATCGAGATAGTGTGAAAGCTTCTCCTCGTTTGTGCAAATGTAGCCCACACCGCTCGACTCTAGACCCGGCCGTCCGGCTCGTCCGAAGACTTGCAGGACGTCAAGGACGGAGAGATCGGTGAAGGCACCTTTCGAGCTGTCGTACACTTGCGTTCCCTTGATGATGACTACAGTCACAGAGTCACTAACCCAACTGGTGCCAAGCATGCTTGGACCTACCAGCATGCGCAGGCAGATTGACACCCCACGCCAGCGTCGCCGTACAACAGAGTACCTGCGACAAAGTGAGTCCCTACATTGACAATTCTTCTTCTTAGACCAACCTTGATCGCCCGTGCTTCGAACATCCTTTCCATCATGTTCCGGTCCTCGCGCAACATACCGGCATGGTGTATACCAAAGCCAAGGTCGAAGAGCTGCTTCATCTCCTTGTTCCTTGACTTCGCGATGTCCCTCCGGAAGTACTCAAACTGCGGGTGCTCCTGGCAGCTGAACTCTTCCAGCGTCCCATCAAGCTGCGCCTCTTCTCGGATAGCCTCAGCTGCCTTCACGGTTTCCTTTCTCGCGTGGACAAACACCATCACCTGGTGGCCCTCGTGGACAAGCTCCGAAACCTTGTCATAGACGACCTTGTCCATGTTCTTCTTCGCCGTAGGGCTGTTGGGCTTCCCCTTTACACCAATGAAGTGTTGCTCTAAGGGCACGGGACGGAAGGATGAATCAAAGTAGAATAGTCCGGTGTGACGATTGACGCTGCAACCGAAGCTTCAGGAGATGCGGTTTAGACCAGAGCAGCGGACCGACCTCAGGAAATCCGCGACGTCAATGTAATTAGGTAGTGTTGCACTAAGGCCGACAATCCGAATAACTGATTGCGAGGACTCGACCTGACCCATGAGAGGGTTACTACTCCTTGACGCTTCAAATACTAGGATTAGATATCTAGCTCACCTGCCGCAACGTACGAGCAACAATGGTTTCAATGACAGCACCACGCTCGTCGTTAAGAAGATGGACCTCGTCAATGATGAGCAACTTGACTTTCTGCATCGCACTCCCCCAGCTCAGCTTCAAGCCACGAACGCGACTGCATATCACTAACCGAGGCAAGCTCTCCTTCTCCAGTAGGCTTCCGAGTGACAACATCCCACTTCTCAGGAGTGGTGACGATGATCTGCGTCTCGTTGATCTGCTGCTTTGTGAGCTGCATATCACCTGCCAGGGCATCAATGACGAAGGAGAATTGCTACGCTATGGCGGCGTACCCGTAAGTTCGCGCACAGAGATCGACAACCACTTCAGTCGCCTGCCTAGCTTGCGCGTTATCTCCGCTGCAAGAGCCTTCATGGGTGCGCTGGCGTGTAACGATGAATCCTGTCCATGTTGTTAACTTGGCCAGGACTCACACATAGATAATCTTGAAGTTATCCCGCGCAACGGCAGCTGCCATGTTGCCATGTGGCGCCAACTGCTTAAGATGTTGGCTGATGACTCGGAGCACTGTGAGCATCGCAACATCAGTTTTACCCTGGACCACTATGAGTAAAGGTACGGTCGACACAGAGGTCAGTGACTGACAGCACCGGTAGGAGCTAAATGAGAACGTGTGAATTTGAGTGATATGGTGTCATTGCGTCGAAATGCTGACCACAGACGAGCATGTTCTCATTTGACTGGTATGCAGTGGGGTACACGATGGACTGGATTCTGTTGAGTGAGGTGTAACCCTGCAAACGATTGCTTCGTGATACAAGCCACACCCAAGATTCTAAGAGACGTACCGGAAACGACCCTTTCGCCAGAGGGTCCAATTCAGCTACAGATATAAGTCGTTCCGATGCCCGTGGAGGAACGACTTTCGCTGGGGGTACTGTAACCTCCTCGTATTCCTAATGGTCATACGGTGTTAGCTACTGGAAAACTTCCGCATACGTGCCAAACTAGCCTCGTGCGCTACTCGGGTTGTCCCAATGGGTAGCATGTAGCGTTGTCCAGTATGCGATAACATGTTCCCCTGCATGATGGAAGAAGAGGTATACACGTGGGGCAGTACCTCCGGAGCCGTGTGCTATGAAAGACGTCATTATGGACAGCTCAGTAGAAGCATGATCTGGTGGCAGTAGCACTTGCCGCAGTACCGCTGAACAGCGGACGCTCAGCATTCGCACGCAAAGTCTCCTCCATTCGTCTCCTGGCCTCTCCAGGATCTAGGATACCGGTTACAGTGAACAGCTCTGCGCAGACGGCATATAGTTTCAGCGGTAGGTAAAACCAGCAGTACCAGGACGTACCTTCTCGTTTTCGTTCTTCACCGTAACCACTCACGCGCACGGGCTCGGCGGCCTGGTTTCCGCCTTGCAGATACTCAGAGAGTTGTTGAGCCACCTCATGACGGTTCTCGAGCAATTCCATGGACAACTCGATGTTGTCGAACCCAACCATCTCCACCAATTCCTCAGATATAGCATCGTTCGCCCTCCCGGAAGAAAGAAGTGTCAACATGGAGTGAAGGAGAGGCTGGAGATTAGGTTTCCTGTCAAAGGATAGCAGACAAGAAGTGTGAACGGGGGAAAGGAAATATATTGTTCGAAGGCTACACACGACAAGAGATTGGAGAGCAGGGCACCATGCAAAGGCTGACTAGTTGCAGTCGAAGATTGTCCTAGCACTTCAAGTACGGATTCCCACTGCTCGCCTTGTTCGAGGTGGGGGTCCTCAGAAGGTGCAGCGGCTGGGCACAAACATAAGCCCAATAGACCAGGACTACACCAGGGCTAGGAACATAACGTACAGCTCCCAGAAACGCTGTACCTGAGAGCACGCGTACTCAGTCACAAGATAAGAGAGGGATGTATTCTGAACAGACCTAGCCCAGTAATCGAGGAGGCGTTTGTCGCGATCTCCGGAATCTTCAGGCGCGCTTACAAGATATTCCAGGTGACTTGCTAGGCTCGACGTCGGCGCCATTAGAGTCGAAGGAGTCTCGGAAGTAGTGGAATGAGGTGATTATATGCTGTACAAGGTGATGTCTTGAGAGTCGAAAATGTAATCTATGAAGGAGAGGCGAATTTTGAAAAGCACTCGAGAGGTGCAGTCACAACGCACTCGGAACCGGCGGTACGGAGTGTAGCAAGTAGGCGCCCGTTTCGACCGAGGATCTGAGTACTTAGCGCTATGTTGCCCAATTGAGGCATAGAACTGTCTCCCGATGGTTTAAGCTTATCGCTCCTCTGCTGGTTCCTCTCCTTATCTCTTCGACTAATAAATTTCGGACGTGGTCTGGCATGGCCTCCGCCCAGGTTGAATTGCCTTTACGGCAGCATAGGCTTCCTGAGTGACTCCCACCCCACCCTGACCTCTTCAACGTCCGTCAGCCATGTCGCTGCACTCGGTCACCACTGACCAGCCGGAGAAGCGTTCCACCCTCTCGCCTTCTCAGTCTCCGCAATCTGACTCTGAACGTGCAATCAACACCGGCGGACGGGTGGAGCGCATCAAGCGGAAGATCACTACAAGACATGGATGGCTTGGGGACTACGACTACGTGTGGCTTTGCATGCCTAGTCTTCCTTGGAGGCGCGGAGGCAGGAGAACGAAGACTGGCCCCCCGTTCTATGCACTCGACTCCGAGCTACCTCTTGTTCTTGCTGCAGCAAGCGGGCTGCAACATGCCCTTGCTATGCTCGCGGGTTTGATCACCCCGCCGATCATCTTCGCGAGTGCGCTCAACTTGGACTCCGAGCTCTCCGCCTACATGATTTCTGCGTCGCTCATCGGCTGTGGTGCGTGCCTTGTTGCTCAAGTCACCTGCGCGTGCTGCTCAATAAGTCAACTCAATAGGTATCCTCAGCTTGGTGCAGATGTCTCGGTTGCACCTGTTCGGAGGGTACTATCTTGGGACTGGCCTCATCTCTGTTGTGGGGACAAGTTTCGCTACACTGAGTACCGCAAATGCGGTATGTACTGGCTGACAGCTGTGGCAGTTGTGCACCGAAACTGATTGCACCCAGATATTCAACGCTATGTACGCGGATGGAACATGTCCGTCTACGACTGCTGCGGATGGGACGGTCACGCGAGGACCGTGTCCAGACGCCTATGGCAAGGTGCTGGGTAAGTGGAGGACATTCACCGCTTGGAAATCCTTACTCAACCCTTAGCAGGGACGTCGCTCATCTGCGCTTTCTTGGAAATCTTCATGTCGTTCATCCCGGCTCGGGCACTGAAGCGAATATTCCCGCCCATGGTCACAGGTATAATACACTGTTCGTGCGCTGTTGAGCCATGCTGACCGTTATGTAGGCACCGTCATTGTGATGATTGGCGCCTCTCTCGTTGGTTCGTCTGGTATGCCCAACTGGGGTGGAGGATCCAGCTGCATGAGCCGCCCGACCTCCGGATTCTTCCAGCTTTGCCCAAACATCTCTGCACCGCGGCCACTTCTTTGGGGTTCACCGGAATTCATCGGCCTCGGTTTCTTGTCCTTCGTCAGCATCATCCTTACCGAGCTATTCGGATCGCCCTTCCTCAAGAATATCTCCATCATCGTCGGCTTGGCGGTCGGATGTATTGTCGCTGGAGCGGTAGGATATATCGATGGAAGCAGCATCAAAACTGCTCCTGCGATCACTTTCCTATGGTTGGTGGTCCCTAGCCGGTATACTGCATCCGTTGACCTTGCGTATACAGGGTACATACGTTCAAGATTGGTGTATATCCCCCTGCTATTCTTCCTATGCTGGCCGTCTACGGTAAGTTCCATGAGGAAGTGCTGAGTGTCGGTTGTCTTACGGGCTCTGCAGTCTCCCTTGCCATGGAAGCGATCGGCGACGTCACCGCTTCCGCCGAGGTCTCCCGTGTTGCCGTCGTCGGGGAGGAGTTCGATAGCCGTATCCAGGGTGGTGTTTTGGTGAGCACATCTGTTACTTCGACTTCGACTTAGCGTATCTGATCCTTTCTTGACAGAGCGACGGTATCGGTGGCTTCCTCTCAGCGCTATTCACTGTGACGCCGCTTTCCATCTTCGCCCAAAACAACGGCGTCATCGCGATCACCCGCTGCGCGAACCGAACAGCAGGTCGTTTCTGTTGCCTCTTCCTTATCCTCTTCGGCGTCCTCGGCAAGATCTCGGGCGTCTTCCTGGCCAGTACGTACTATACGCCACGCTAACAAGCGCATATGCTCACCTGATCCATCGTAGTACCCAACCCCGTCCTCGGAGGCGTGACGACCTTCCTGTTTGCCACCGTAGCGACGTCCGGCATCCGCGTGTTGTCGTACAACCGCTTCACTCGACGTGATCGCTTCGTCCTTGCGGCCGCCATGTCCTTCGGCGTGGGCGATCTCCTCGTCCCGACGATCTTCACGCATCTATTCGACGGCGTCAAGCACCCGAACAAGGGTCTGCAAGGTCTATTCGACTCGATCACTATCGTCCTCTCTACCCCTTGTGCGTACCGTTTACACCCTGCCACCGATCTCAGTGCTGACGGACCTTACCTGCAGTCCTGGTTTCTGGTCTGGTGGCTCTGGTACTCAACCTGATCCTACCCCAAGACGACATGGATGACGACGACGACGACGTTGTGGAGGTCGTGGACGACGTCGAGGCGCACCCCCATAGCAAAGAGAAAGCAGCTGTCTAGCGCGTATGCTTGTGACATCGTATTAAGCAGCCACCTAGGAATAAACCCCGTGTATTCGTCTTTCTCATCGTCTCTATACCGGAAGCTAGGTATGCATGGGGGTGTCAAGAGGATACTGGCATGATACAGAAGAAACGGGACAAGACAGGTCACAAGGTATCCTTGCCCCCATCGGACGAGACTCGTCTGCGAGTTTGGCGAGGGTCTTCATCATGCGTATGATACACGTGGTCAATTACAGAATTAGATGGCATTGTCCGAGCAGAGTCATCCACTGCTTCGCACACCTACAAGATGAAAGTAAGTAGTGCAATGGGCCAAATAGCCCAATCGACAATATCGAGAGCCCGGTCGATAACAGAGAGCACCGTGCGGAAGGCGGCCCAGAACAAAGTAAGCGCAGGCGGGAGCACGAAACGCCACAAGCCGTACAAAATGAAGAGGACCAAGATATAACACGTTAGCGCCTCCCAGACCGCAAATTTCATCTCCTCAACGGTCAATACGAGTGTCTCCTCCGGAGCACCGGATCCCTCTACAGTGCGCTCCCAAGCTTCCTCCGGCTCTTCTTGTGTTTCGGGACAAGGAGTAGTTGGATACGCGTTTGGCATCATCCTCTCGCGCGGAGCACGCCCGGTCGGGGCGGAGCCGGATGCAGAGAAGGCCTCTGAGTATGCGTTGCGACCCCGCAGCATCGCCACTATGGCCTTGAGTTCGTCGAGTTGGAGTACGCGGATGCTGGGGCTACGAGGGACGGAGGAGCCATGGTTCTTCAGAAACGCGACGAAGCTGGGCAGATCCGACATGTCGACGTCGAAGAATTGTGTGAGGTGTTCGGCGGGTTCGCGGGCCCGGTAGCCTATGAGGACGCCCGCCCACTCGACGTGCGACCGACCGCCGGTGAGCTTGCGCGCGCAAAGGTTCGGCGGGGATCCATCGATGGCGAAGCTATCCCTAAAAGCGAGGTAAAGTCTGGTGGATGGAGCGCCGCGTGACGAACGCTGGGCGGGACCGACGGGCAGGGACGTGAGGGGAACTGGTCCGCTGAAGTACGTGTTCCAGTCTACGTCGTGTTGCTGCTCCCCACTATACTCCCTACTGGCGCGGATACGGCAGTCGGCTTGAATGACGTATGGAGCCGATGCGTTGGTAGGGAAGAGCAGGAAATCAACTTTGCGCACTTCGACTGGCGTGGGTCTGCGCCTGGGCTTCCTGGAAGCACGACACTCCAGCTTATGGCGCTCGACGTCCTAAAGAATATGCAAGATCATGACCCAGTTTATCCCGTGAGGTCAATCAGGCTCACCAATGACTGATGAAGGAGACGACAGTAGGACACAGCATTGCAAGTAGCGCATCGCAGACGGTCGGATACGGAGTAGCCTACAACGAGGTATGTAAACCTCTGGGATATCGGGCCAGGGAGGTATCAAACCTCCCAAGCCCCTTGCACGTGCTGATACCTTACCAGTGGCCCCAGTGTCGCCCTACCGACCGTCCGTGCGCCCTCCTGTCCCATCAATTAGAGATAGACGACGCGTGAGCACGCGTTCATGTGCCCCTTCTCAATACGATGACGCTCAAACACTCCAGTACGCCGCGGTAAGATATAAGGCGGCAGAGATGGGGTACGAAGAGCAAGGGACGGAGAACATATTGAACGGTGTGGACAGAGCAGGGGAGGAGGGACTGTTAGCTGGAGCAGTGGGGACGCATGTCATCGTATGGCGCTAATCACAATGTATGTCATCGTGTGGCGCTAATCACATTAATCACAACCGATACCCGATGACCGATGACCGGGCCCCTTACC
>NW_006766952.1:139029-151268 GCF_000275845.1 Dichomitus squalens LYAD-421 SS1 | reverse complement strand
TTGTATGGGACACCCGCCGTCGACTGTTCCCTCCTTTCGTGTATCTATCCCAACACTCCTTTCATTGTAATGCGCGATCCTATATACCAGAATGAATAGCAGCATTGCGGCTATCTCCCAAGTGTGATTATATGTATATTGCAGACGATAAGTAATATTACCTAAAACGAATGCCACCCTGGTGCCTGCCATGCGGGCGCTCTCTCACCAACACCCTGTACATACGAGACCCATATGCTATCCATACAGTGGCCTATATAGACATCATATGGGCTGGACTGTATGACACCGGTAAGAGCTGACTTCATATGGTCTCGGTATCCGGACCAGATATGGATCTGATATCATTCCGGATACCGTCCCGGGGTCGCCAGCCCATATGTATGACAGGTCGGGATCACCCCGAGGTGTAGTTGTTGCCGCGGCGCGTCCGGCTCATTCTCCGCGGATCCCTTCGCTCCTGCGTGAGATACATTGAAGAAATGGCATCAAGACAGTCTAGTCAAGTAACAAGGGTTATGTCAATTCCGGCGAGTTGTTTACAATGGGATCTTCTAATCGCAGTGCTGATGCTCGAAAAGAACAGCTTCTTGTCGTGCGCGAGCGGGGCAACTTCTCGACCGGATGATCGCATGTAGTAGTGATATAAAGAAGAAGCACGGTGGCTCACTTGAAGGACTACGCTGCTCTTAGAAGACCATGCCGCACCCCAGACTTGGTGTGGTCACCAGTAACACCAACAGGCCTCCGACTTGCATCTAGACTGTATCGTCAACACGATAAGGCCTCAAAGCAGGGAAGTAGCTTGTAATTTTTCGTGGGGCACTGCACTTGTGCACGGCAAATATGTTCGTCGCCGGTGCCGATGAAGGGTTGCAGACATGTAGACTACAGAAGTACGATATGTAGTGCAGGTGGAAACCCGCGCACATGACGTCGTCTAGCGGCCATGAAGCTCTCACGAACATGAAGGTATATATGATAACACTCGTGGTTGTCGTAATATGTAGCTGCTGCCTTTCGACTCATTTCACCCCAGTAGGATGCAGAATCATCTCAAGTACAAGTACTCCGCGTGGATCAACCTCTTGGTAAACATGTTACCTCCGACAGGTGCCGGTGAGCGTTGCGATCGCGATGACTCTCACTCGCTCACGCTATGCTCTGCTATAAACTGGCGATACCCATTCACTTGCAAGCACCCATTCCCACACGCGAAACGAGGCGAATTCGTTATCAGTTCGGGTATGAGAGCATGCCTCGTTTGAACTTCTGGAAGGGCATTTGCCGGAAGGCGTGTCCATTCTGCACTAGGTATTCTGAACAGCCGATCAGATGAGAGTGCGCATCCCACGGACCTGCAGGCAGGACGTCCGTGACCTACGCATGTTGGAAGCCGCTCTGGGCATTCGGCTGACGTCAACACGCATTGTTAGTAATATATAGTATCCCATAACGCAGCACTAAAGCATACCGAACCTCCCTCCCCAGATATTGCAATCGCTAACAGGACATTCCGAGAGCATGCTCAGCTCAGCAATCCTTCAAGCAGTCTTGATCTGTGGCTCCACATTATTCCTTTGGCGGCTCTTCCGGCAGCTTCTGGTGAAGAGCGACCTGGACAACATCCCTGGGCTTCCTTCTCCCTCTTACTTATACGGTGAATTCTGCCGGTGTGATCAGCTCCTTCCAGATCTCATGGCCCCACCTTGTAGGTCACGTTCAGCAACTTCGCGATAAACAGGGATGGGCTTTCTATCGAGAGCTGGCCGAGAAGTACCCTGCGGTTGCACGCCTTTCTGGGCCCCTTGGAGTAAGCATGCACTCGCTCTATCCATCTAATTCCTGACATTGTGGGATGTCTTCGGTTGTTAGCGCAAGTTGCTGTTCGTGCACGATCCCAAAGCCATGCATTACATCGCAGTCAAGGAGCAGGAAACTTTCCAAGAAGCAGAGTGGTTCACGAGGTGCGTCACGGCCCCTGCAATTTCTCAAGGATACTACAGCCTTGTTGCTAAATCGCGATTCGCCCTTAGTCTGACGAACCGCGCCTTTGGCCCTGGCCTTCTTGCGACGCAAGGTGCGCCTCTACACTCATGTCCTCATCACCGCGAGGAGTTTGTCGGTTGATCACTCCAGATGTATTTCACAGGTGATCATCACCGCAAGCAGCGCAAGCTTCTAAACCCGGTATTTTCCATTAACCACATGCGCCATATGATGCCAACCTTTTATCATGTCACCCACAAGGTCAGCTCGACTTCCCAGCTTCCCAGTTCATGATCATGTTGACAAGCTAACTCTCCTTATCTCTCTTGTAGCTCCACGAAGCAATTGAGCAGCGTGTAGTCCAGGGGCCCACAGAAGTCGACATGGTAATGTGGATGGGCCGTACTGCGCTGGAGTTGGTCGGTCAGGCTGGGCTTGGCTACTCTTTTGATAAGCTCACCGAGGAATCCGCCGACGAGTTTGGTGAGGCGCTGAAGTCCATGGCGTTAGTCATCCACATCATCTTCAGTTGAATGGCACCTGATATTGAGACTGATTCGCAGACCTACGATGGCGACCCTAGGCGTCTTCCTCCAATTTTTACCACTTGTCGAAGCTCTCATCCCAGAGTGCTTGTTGGAGCCCCTTGGCAAGATCGCTCCGATCCCAGGACTCAGGGATATCATGCATATCTCGAAGACGTTGAAGCAAAAGTCGACGGAGATCTTCATGCAGAAGAAGACGGCGCTGTTGCAAGGGGATGAGGCACTTGCTATGCAAGTCGGTGAGGGGAAAGACATTATGAGCGTTCTCTGTAAGTGCTTTACTTTCGACATATGATGTTGAGCTGATCGCATTGCGTAGTGAGGGCTAATATGACTGCTGCTGTTGAGGATAGGCTGGATGAGCGGGAGCTTATCGGGCAGATGTCGTATGTGTCCCACTCCACCTGTCGGTATTGCATTACGGATTGCATGCTCACGATGTTGCTCAGGACAATTACTTTCGCTGCTATGGACACCACATCAAACGCGCTTTCTATCACACTTTGGCGTCTTGCTCAAAACCAGCAAGTACAGGATCGGGTTAGGCAAGAGATCTTCGCGGCGCGAGACTCGCAGGGCGGGAAGGATATTCCTTATGACGACCTCGTCTCGCTTCCGTTCTTGGACGCGATCTGTCGCGAGACTCTCCGAGTGTAGGCCTTCCAATTCATCCGCACAGGTTCCTCGCGCCAACATGTGTTGACACACCCATTTGCTTAGGCACGTTCCAGCTCCAATGCGATTCCGCGAGTGTGTCCACGGTTTCACTGCATCATCTCATGGTCCGTGCTGATCCTTGTTCTGCTTTGTAGGGCTCGCAAAGACAGTGTCCTTCCCCTCTCCGAACCCATTCGGGGTCTGGATGGGAAGCTGATGCACGAGATCTTCGTGCCGAAGGACACTCACGTCTTCGTCAGCATCAACGCGTCGAACACGAATCCGGCCATATGGGGTCCTGACGCTCATGAGTGGAAGCCGGAGCGTTGGCTCAGCCCGCTCCCTGAAACGGTGTCCAACGCAAATATGCCCGGAGTGTACTCTAACCTGTAAGCCTAAACCTTCGACTCTAGCGAAAGTTGCTAGGGCTCATTTCGTGGTTAGGATGACGTTCTGGGCCGGTGGTCGGGCTTGCATGTAGGTGTCCTCATTTGCCATGGCCGAGGAGGTGTGGATGCTGAGGACCTTTTCGCAGCGGCTTCAAGTTCTCTCAACTTGAAATGAGTGCGTCTCGTGTCTGTGAATCTTGCGCAGGCTAAGCTAACTGAAGGATCGGCAGAGGTCGTCCTCGCGGTGCTCTTGTCCACATTCAAATTTGAGTTGACGGAGAAGGCGATCTATTGGAATATTGCACCCATCGTGTACCCTTCGGTCGTGCCCGATGGAAGCAAGCCAGAGTTGCCTATCAAGGTTACATTACTTGACCGTGATGTGACCGAAGCCTGATCCTAACAGTAAGTACATCCATAACGTCTAGGCAGCGATGATTTAGATGAAGAGATTAGCCTAGACACACTAATTAGGGCTACTACATACGGGTTTGGAAGCCGGACGCGGTCAGATCACTATCAGGCCTGACGGCTATTTTTGGTTGACCTTTGTGACACGCTGTACAATCAGTGCTTAAGCATATGAACTTTGCAAAAAGCATGATACAGCATCTACCACAAGGGGCCTTCGATACCACAAGCCACTGAACACAGTATTCACTTCCCTCCTGAAAGCATCCTTCGGAAGTCATCCTGGCCCTTGCTCGCCCCTCCATTTGCAGGTGAAGGTGTCGATGCACTCGAGCCCGGGTCGGCGGCAGAGCGAGACACCTGTCCCGTTCCTAGACCACGTTGTTTGCTTCCTAGTCCCGCACGCGGTCGAGACACAGCAGCGCGAGGCACAAAGAGCCCAGTGTTTGCTGCAGGCGGCGCCAGCGGACGAGCAGTGCGCGGCCCTGTCGTACTCTCCGCCACAATTTGCAGAGTGTTGCCATCAAAGACGATCGAATCTGGTCGGAGCAGTAACTTGCCTGCTTCCTGAACATTGACAGCGAACGTCAGCACAACGCTTAACCTGATGCATGTAGCGAAAACATACCGCAGCATCCTCAAGCTCAACATCTGCCTCGTTGAGATCTTGGAACACCTCCACTCGCTTGACTCGCGCATGCTTCTCAAGCGCTTGCTGCAACAAGCCCTCCTGCGTGTTGGGCGGGAGGTTGCGAACCCGTACGGATCGATTCCGCACTTCCGCACGATATCCGGGAGCTCTGCTCATGGCGTTCGTTAGTCATGATATATCTACGGGAGTAGAATCAGGACACCCACTTGTTCTTCGCGCGCACGCGGCTGTCCGCCAGAGTAACAGCCATACGACGCTGCTTGAGTTCGTGGTTATTGGCAGCAAGGGCGGCACGCGCATCGTTCTCGGTCTCAAACTCGACGAATGCGAAACCCTTTGAGCGACCTTTGTCGTCCAAGATCATGCGCACATCCTTGACGGTACCATACTATGTACTCTATCAGCTTAGTTTTCGATACTAGTACCAGCGACACATACCGTCTTGAATAGGTTCTCGAGATCTTCCTTCGTCACAAGTTTGCTGAGGCCCGCGACGTAGACCTCACGGTCGTCCGCATCACTGTCTGTGCGCTCTTTCCTTCGCTCAGGATTAGAGATAAACACAGACATTTTATGGCTTTCCTCGAGTTCCGTGCCGTTCAGCTCCAAAGCATGCTCAGCGGCAGTCTGGAAAACGTTGATCGGCATCCATAATCAATCAACCAATCGATGCAATCAAACATACAGGGGAAGTGAATTGGACATAGCAGAACCGCCGCGTGCTCTTGAACTTCTTGCTCGGCCACCGCACGTCGAAGATCTCGCCATACTGTATCGCAAACCCCTTTAGCGGATATGTTATCCCATGTGATACCCATCGCGCTGACCTTTCCGAACAACGTCCTAATGAACTTATCGTCCGCCTTCTCTGGGAAGTTCGTGACGTACAGCGTTGACTTCCACGCAAGGTGAACAGCCACCTCCTGGCCGCGGATTCGCTTCTTGTCCTTTGTGAGCGCCGCAGGGACGCTCTCCTTCAAAGCACCGTACGCGCTATCTCAGATCGAGAGTGATGGACAAGGTGGGATGACGTACTCGGTCCATGAACTCAACAGTGGCAACGAGAGAGTTCGGTAGCTGTGTAATTTTGATCTCACGGATGCTGCCGCACTGGCATGGGCGGTGAGCGCTTTGGTTGCTTCGTAGACTCCACAACAATCACTCACATCCTTGAATAATGTCCTCAATTCATCCTCCGTGACGCCAGCGGGCATTTCGGCGACAAACACCGTGCAATTTTCACGATCTCTGCGATGCGAGGATGGCGGTGAGTCAAGGAAGGCGGAACGCGACCAAGAGAACGCACCTCTTCAGCTTCGCTTGTTCCTCTGTATGGAGATATGGCGAGCGTATCGCTCAAAGACAATAACACGGTAACAGAATGGTGAAACTCACCAAGTCTAGCTTTCTTGGTAGGCTCCGGAGTGCCTTCGTCCTCTGCCTTCCTCTTTGCTGAAGCCTCCGCAGGCGCCCCCGAATCAACCTCCATAGCAGCAAGCGTGGGTGCTGTCTCTGCCTGCACGGGTAGCGCTGCCTCCGTCGCGGCCTGGGTCTCCGCAATCAACTGGGCGGCCGCCTCCTGTGCCTTCTGCGCCTCCTTAGCACGTCTATTGTTGACCTGCACCTGCGCGCGTTCGACGCGGTCGAGGGCGTCCTCGATCTGCTCGACGGTACCGTGCAGGTGCTCGAAGGCGATCCACGCTTCCCAAACGGCCTCGGGCCAGTCGAGGTTCTTATTGGCGACGTCCCGGAAGACCTTGCGTGCGTCATCGTACATGCGCCCCTTTCTGTGAAATAGAGCCATATGGATGAGCCAAAGTGATAGGACGCCAGCGGAGGTGCTTACGTCAGGGCTTCGGTGTAAGCAGTCCACACCAAATAGCTTGTCTTATAGAACCGGGTAGCATCCTCCCACATGACGAGCGCGTTCCCGGCTAATTCTTCGGTATCCAGGCACTATCGCACACATTAGCTATAACGTATACTAGCTGCACAGCCGTACGTACTACAGCAGAGAAGTACTTCTCCAACCTAAGCCTGGGGTCGCCGGCGGATGACGCTGAGGCGCTCAGTCACAAGACCATTCTTGTGCAAACAAATGTGATGCTTACCCTTGTGGGCCCTCGATATAGCATCAAGAAGGATCTGTAGCAGGGAATCATGGTCTAAGACGCTTCGGCGTTAGTGGCGATTTGCAGCGATACCGAAGAGGAGGGTCTGCGTACCGGTCTTCCCTGCTTCGATCTGGCGCTTTTCGAAGCCAGCGCGAGCCAGGACGCTCGGGATGAGCTGCTCGACGTCGGCTTGGAGAGGACCTATCGTCCGACCTCTCTCGTAAACCGCTGACAGTACGGTCGTTAGCAAGGATCTGCCGGTAAGATTATGCCCTCTTACCGTTGATCTCTCTGGCAGCTTCCTCGAATTCTAAGACGCGTTCCTACGCGACTTCTTCTCAGTAGGTTCTTAGATAGATAATCAAGATAGAACTCACCAAGTAGCGAATGTACCGCGCAAGAAATTCGCCAGACGTTGGCACACTTCTGAGGCCCCTCTGGAAGACGAGAAGCAGCTCGTCTTCCTCAACAGCTTGGGTTCGCTATGTACAGGGGACGGTCAAGATCTCTTAAATAATTACCATGAGGCGTGTGACTTACTAGGAGGTCAACGTAACCGATCCAGAACGAACGTAGTAGATTCTCCGCGTTGGCTTCGCCTGAAAACCTTCGCTTGTCGGCTTCAGCAATGGCTCGTTCGTAAAGCCCTTTCAGGACAAAGAGATCGGGCTTCTTGTTACGCTTCTCTGAGGCGATGTAGTACGCGTAACCCTCGAGAGAGTAGTTCGCTTTGACCTACGTTCCGATGAATGGTTACCTTCGCTATCATACTCCAGAAGACCTACAAGCGAGTTCTCATAGTTTTCACGACGTTGGAATCCCTTGACGGCCTGAGCTTTTGACTTGGACGCGTGCACTAACAGGGACTCATACTGGTCTGCGGGTTTGTAGTTGGTGGTGAATGAGGAGTATGTTTGGAATGTCTCTTCGTGATCTGCATGGCAGCATGAGCGGATTCACAGTCTGCAACACCATGATGCTGCTCACTTGAATGAGGCTGCTTGAGACGCTCCAGCAGCAACTGCTCAACAACACCTATGAGCACTTCCCTGGATATGCATTGCTCTGTTTCAGCGCCGACAGATAGATGATGGGGTACCGCAGCTCACCGCTCTTCTCCCGTCGCGTTTGAGAGGCGTTCAAGTTCCCAGTCTCGTTGCGCGTCAAAAAGGAGATGGCTCTGTTAAACTGCATCAGCTTGAATGCCGTTTCAGCCACAATGTTGATCAACCACCTTGGTCAAATGCTCAGCTCCTTGAGCCACGACTTTGGAGATAGAATCATGCATCCATTCCGGAGAGAACATTTCCCCGAGAGCGTCAGGTCTCCCGCCGGCCTCCACGAAATGTTCATGTCGCTCTACGAGGAAGTCAAGATGCTTCTGGAGTATAGGGATGGCTGTATGAAACTCAAAACGATGTTCAGACAATAACAAGGCAGTACTCACACAGGTAGTCTTGCTCGGCGCGCGAGAACAAGTCGAGGATGCTCTGTAAGTCCTCTGGGGTCTCCAAATTGCTCCCGGCTATCTTGTGCTCGATGAGAGGGAGCCAAACATAGTCCCCAGCAGCCCAAAACGCTGTCACCATCTCTAGTGCAGAGCCGGCCTGGCCGTCCATGCCTGTTGCGTGAGCGATGCGAATGTGTTCGGCATGAAGGGAGATGTCGTAGGGGTTCTCGGTAAGGCGTTCAAGAATGGCCGAGAGAGCCTCAAGGGAGTCGGCCTCGTTCATGTCCACGTCCATAGCTTGCAGAGAGCTAAGCAGACAGAGCAGTAAGGGTGGCCAGACGGAACGCCACCAGCGCGGACGACGTCAAGCAAGACGCATCCTATATGTACAAGTGCACGCGTGGCTGCGGACGGCGTCTACCCGTCGGGCGGCTCAGTAACCGGCGCGATAAGGGGTGCTCAATTCTTGTCGGTCGCTCGGTTGCTCGCGCGCCTATCGGGCGCCTGCCTCCCTGAATTCAATGTCAGCTCAAGCCTTTGCAGCACAGCGAGCAGAGGTGGGCCGGCAGCGGGTGCAGAGATCTCGACGGGATTGTCCCATGCTATATTTGTTAGGCCCGGGAAACCAGTCCAGCAAGTGAATGGTGACGTCGGGAGAGCTTATAAATTCGTTGACCTGGACTAATTGTACACAATGCGCCCAAATCAGAAACGTATTCAGCACGACATATGTACATACGGTTCAGCTGGGGGTGCCGCTCTGACTCCTCGATGGCAACTGGACTCAATCCTTGTGGGACGACTCCGCATATCGAGTCAAGGAACTCTCTAGCTTCTGTATTGTTAGATTTTCGCGTCGCTCTCTAGTTCCAGCTCGGGGACATCATGCGGTCGTGTTGCACCCGCTGCCTGTCCGTCTCTGCTCGCTGTGCCGCAGGCGCTTGAGCTGACCTTGAATTCAAGTAGGCAGGCGCCCTATAGGCGCGCGAGCAACTGAGCGACCGACAAGAATTGAGTACCCCTATAGGCGGAGGCACAAGAGAAGAGACCACGCTTGCGTTTTGCTCCTCCCATCATCTCTATTCTTTCTCTTCCTCTCGGGCTCTCGACGGCGGGCGAACCAGTCTTGGATATATCCGAGGCATCCATTCTCTTCTCACTTCACTCTTTTGCTTCATTCAAATACACCCACATCGACCCAAATGGCCCAGCCCGTCATCTACCGCACGCCGCCCCTCGCTGGCAGGCCTCCCTTCGCGACCGACGAACCCGACTCCGTCTATGACCAACGCCAGCAGCAGGACCAGACCCGCAGGATCAGACAGCCTGCACCCGCCAACCCGAACGACAGGACTTCAGCATACAATATGTGAGTAGTAGTCTTCCCCATGCTACGCTGGCGATCTCCTCGGACGAGCGCATTGGGACAGCAATCAACGGCCACTTACCGATGCACGGACATCTGTGATAACGGTCGAGATCTTTTACTTCTTCGGGCGACGTTCAATGAGGATCCACCGAGACCCATGAGACTGAGATGGCTCTTCGACGGTTCGTCGAGCGCGGTCTTAGTCTCGGTCTGCTTCGCATCTTTGGTCATGCTGATACGGTACACTGCTCTTCTGCTGTCAAGCGGATAGCGGCCCTCTATGGGCGCTGTACTGTCGTACGCCGTGAGCTCCCCAGGGAGCTGTTTCATTGGCGAGGAAAGCGAGGCTGATGGTGCTCGTCGCCGTGTGAGGCCTCCAGTACAACCTGGTTTATTTTTAGCCATTTGCCATGGGGTCTAGAACGCATGAGCACTGGCTTGCATGCTACGCGTATGCAGGTGCTGTGTTATCTTCTATGCCATGAAGAGATTGGAAATGCGAGTTGAAGATTGTGCTCGACCACTTCCAACTTCTCAGGAATGCCTTGCGCGTACGGATCGTTACAGCGCTGAGGACATCGACCCCCCATGCAGGATATGGACAGATTCTGGTGGCTGACATAACACTCATTTGCAGGTACGACCAGTATATAGATGAGAAGGAGAACCCTTTCGACGACAACAAGAGAATTCCTGAGCCGACTATTCCCCTCGCTGCACCGCGCCCTGGGTATGCCGCCCCTGTAGCTGCCCTCAACCTTGCGCGCCCCAGCCCCGTCGCCACCCCTGAGGGTCGCTTGCCGTCTTCTCCGGAGATGTCTCAATTTGGTGACAGCATGGTGAGCCAGGGGGGCATCCCAAATGCTCCTCATCCCCTTCAACCGCCTATGGTCCCCATTGCGCCTGTCTTTGCCCGCCCTTCCACCGCGACGTCTCGTGACGTCAAGTTCGCCGCCACGCCGATCATGCGCGGGGAGACCGAGGACACCGTTTTACGTCCGCGTGGCGCACAGGGCGACGATTTCTGGCGGAGGTTCAGCATGGTTGCGAAGGAGGATATGGCTACCCCTCCTGGTCAGAAACAGAGCATGTGGCTCCGCAAGACGCAAAACGGCACCACGCGTATGTCTCGTTGGGTTTGGTTTGTTGGCTTGATTCTCCTCCTTGTGAGTGCTTGTCTTCTTTCGTGATGCGGGAAATTTCGTTTAATTTGATTGTAGATCGTCGCCGGCGCCATTGGTCTTGGTTGGTGGGTCGCGCACAACAACACCACCCACACCGCGCCAAAGGCAATCGGCGGAAGCGCGGACGAGAAGTCCATCGAGTCTGCCTCCTCCGCCGCAGCCGCCCATCTGGCAACATCTTCCAGCACATCCTTGCATGTGTCACCGACTAACACGGTCGCGAGGCGCGCTGATGAGCCTATACCAACGTCTGTTGTATACCCCGTGCATGCTCGCAGCCCGAACTCGCACCATGTCCACGTCGTGCGGACGCACCATCGCGGCCGTCGCAGTAGCCCTGTGAAACGTAACACCACGTACTAACTTATTGGATCGGAAACACCCTCGAGGCCCCGCACCAGTACCCCCACCACCGACGCCCATACCCGTCTTCAGCCCGTGACTCCGCCTGGGATTGGTGTAACCAGCCCGGTCACCCACGTCCCGTCCGCTCGTTATGACCTATTACTGACATCCGCCCCCTCCCTTCGATCCACATCCCACGAGGTCTGCCATCTTCTATCCATCCATTTATGTCTCTCGTCATCGTCATCTCTCAACACACTTCTTGCAACCCACCATGGGAAGCTTTCACGAGTTGGATATTGATCTTGCGACGTTCCCTCACATATGCATTGCAGTGCCGCACAGGATTATCGCGCCGCTCTGTCCGTCCGTGCTATGATACCGCTTCGTGCTGCTTTCCGATCCTCCGTGCCACGATGCCTCTGTCATTTGCTGGAGCTGCTCTCATGTGTTACTGAGGCGATCTACCCCCCTAATGCTTCCGGCGCTTCGGTCTTCGTACTATCCATACTCGTTCGTGGGCACCTGCCTGCCGTGCTGTACCTACTACCTACCGAGACGCATTGTGGTATATACATAGCCCATATCTTAGCACAAGCTTGCGACCTAAGCCTTGATCGTTATCCTTCAACCCCTAGTCATGGTGAGTGTCTCGATAAGGCCATCTATGTAAGTATGTACTACTACTGGGCGTACTCAATTTTCAGGTCGCTGGCCCGTTGCTACCCAGGACGACCTAGCAACGGAGAGCCACCGTGACAAGGCAGTGCGGGCGAGCCCCACTTGCCGCTGCAAGTGTCCTAAGCCGTGCCGTAGGAGGCCGTGAGCGGAGTCCGAATAGAGCACGCTCCGTGTTGCGGCTCGGGCGTCTCACAAGCCAAATCGGGATGTCTATACTGCTTGATGTACCTTTCATCCGTCTTCTACCATGGATAGCCCCTATATCTGTAGTCTACTGTATGTACTATGGGTATTTGGGAGGATGGATTAGTCCACGTCACTAGTGCTTGTCACTCACACGAGCAGTAGCAGTTTGGTGACTATGAGGCTCAGTCATACCTCACGAGCTTGCATAACGAGAGCATCAGTCATTAGCGTGCACAAGTACACCGCGCGAAGCATGCACACTGAATA
>NW_006766952.1:77224-131319 GCF_000275845.1 Dichomitus squalens LYAD-421 SS1 | reverse complement strand
ATCGCCGACGAATTGAGAGGGTTCGTACTCGTCGTCCGAGCTGCCCATTGTAAGCCTTATGTTCACCTGAAAAGATAGGTTAATAGTTATGTGCTATCCAACTAAGTTTTTGAATCTCACTACAATTTCTCTTCTTTCGTCAAGCCGCTATTGATATACGGGTGTACGGGAGGCGGCACGGATACTTAACAAGTTTCAGCCGCACCATGTGCCTGCGGGTTGGGACCATGTGAGCCCATATGTATTCAATGTCGGTAGCCGATATTGTATGGACATGAATGAGGGACAGTAAAGGGGTCGATCGCTTCGATATGAAAACCATAAGGTCATGGTATGGGGAAAGGGTCGTACGTGGTATGGCGCCAATATGGGCGCTGCCTATCGGCTACATGCGGCGCTGACATGAACCTTATACCGGTGACTATATGCGGACCATACTGTCCCCCTTCCATATCAGTGGCATATCTGAAGTCGCCCGGTGGTGTACTTAGCTCCTTTTCTCGAGCATCACGCTTTTTGGTGCACGTGCTGGCCGTTGTTTGTCCACGTTTACAAGGCGTCAACGCGACGCGTCGCGAACGCGGGTCCTCGCTCGCTCACCTGTACACGATCACGACGCGTCTCGCGACTCCCGCACATACCATGGCTAAGCGTCGAGCCGTCGCTGAATCCGACGACGAAAGCGGCTCGGAGCACTACTCCAAGCGCTCACGGACCGCAGACAACAGCGAAGTGGAGGAGGAGGTGCAGCAGCGAGCCACCCATCGCCGCAGTGACAAAGGGAAGGGGAAGGAACGTGCGCGGACCGCGGGGAGCGACTTGGAGGAGGAAGATGATGGCGATGACCTTGGGGGCGTTGCGGAGCCTGATGAGGACGAGGAGAAGAAGTTTGAGGAGGAGCACGAGGAGAGGATCCGGGAGCGGCTCATGAACAAGTCGAAGACGCAGGGGGTGAGTGCGTTCCGTACTTCTGGGACAGGGTGGGAGTTGGATCGAGGCTTACATGTTTCTTGTGCTCATGTAGGGTATTGCGGAGATGGGCATCATTGAGTCGTTGGAGATGACCCAATTCATGTGCCACAAGTACTTGACATTCTCCCTGGGTCCCCAGATTAACTTCATTATCGGTAAGTTCACGCATGCCTGACGTGTGCTATGTATGTAACTTGTGTCGGCCTTACAGGACACAACGGAAGTGAGTGCTCGGATGTCTCAACTGGAGTCAGGCCGCTCATCGGTCTCTGTCAGGTGGAAAGAGTGCGGTCTTGTCAGCTTTGACCGTCGCTCTTGGAGGCAAGGCTACGTCGACCGGTCGTGGTAGCGGTCTGAAGTCTTTCATCCGTGAAGGCCAAAAGTGAGCATTTCCTCTCTATACCCATCTCGTACACCAACCGTACTCCGCAGCGTCGCCGAAGTCTCCGTGCAGCTTAAGAACCAGGGCGAGGAGGCGTACAAGCCCAAGGAGTACGGCAAGAGCATCATCATCACTCGCCGCTTCACGAGGGACGGCTCGTCGTCGTACAAGATCAAGGCCAGGGACGGGAGAACCGTCTCGTCGAAGCGTGAGGAGCTCCAGGCCATTTGCGACCACATGAACATCCAGGTAGACAATCCGATGAATATCCTGACCCAAGGTGTGCTCCTATGCTTACGCTGACCACAACGAGCTAACTTTTGCTCCCCAGATTCTGCGCGGCAGTTCCTCTCTGCTTCATCGCCCGCAGACAAGTATAAGGTAAGCTGACGTAGTCCACGGGCATATGCGCACCCTTCATTCGCGATCGCAGTTCTTCCTGAAGGGCACACAGCTGAGTCAGCTCAGCGAGGAGTACCAGACTTGCATGGAGAATATCAGCCAAACGGCCAAGGTCCTGAAGCGCAAGGCCGAAGTTATCCCCGACCTCGAAGAGGCCTATCGCGAAGCTCAAGCCCGCTTCGAGGAGGCTGAGATGGCACGGGAGCAACGTCACAAGGCTGATGAGCTCAAGAAGGAGCTCGCCTGGGCACATGTCGCGACCAAGGAAGCAGTGGGTAGATCATATGCACTGCGCTGTGTCGCTCCTAACGCATACGATACGTCAGGAATTGACGAGCAAGTTGACGGAGGTGGCCAACATTCAGCACAAGGTCGAGAAGGCGGAAGCCAATGTCAAGCAAGCGGAGGCTGGTAGCTTTGTCACGTCGCTTTTCATCTCCATCTAACCGCCAATTTCAGGCAAATCGCGCCCAGGTTGAGGCTGAGGTGGGAAGGCTTGAGGAGGAGCTCGAGGCGCTCGGAACCGTCGACACCCTCACCGCCCGCAAGGACCAACTCAAGGCACAGATCAGGGAAGGTCAGACGAGGCTGACACAACTTCGTAACGACGAGAAGCAGATGAACGAGTCGCTCGCGGGCGTCAACAACACTATCGCCGAGCTCGAGAAGCAGATCGCCGAGGAGCAAGCCCGCCTCGAGACCCGCTCTCGTGACAAGCGCGACAAGACGACCGCCCAGCTCCAGACCGCCAATGCCGAGCTCGCGGAGAAGGAGGCTGAGCACAAGAACGCCGTGGCCGAGAAGACTCGCCTCCACGGCGAGGCCGAGGGTGCTGAGGCCGAGGTCAAGCGGCTTAGGCAGGAGCAGAACCAGATGCGTGAGCGCATCGTCGAGTGCGAAGAGCAGATCCGGAGGTGTGGTGAGATGGAGAAGAGCAAGCTCGCCCAGTTCGGGCACAATATGGAATGGGTCCTTGAGCAGATCCGTCAGTCAAGATGGTACGGACAGCCTCCCGTGGGGCCCTTCGGGCTATACGTCAAAGTGAAGGAGCCCGATCGGTGGGGCGCCGTGCTCCGGATCGTCATCGGGGGGCTCATGGGTAGCTTCGCTATCACTGATCCTCGAGACCGGAACACCCTGGCGGATATTCTGGCAAAGAGCAACAAGTGAGCCATCTGAAGACTTTGAATTAGAGATATCGTTGACACAGCATGCGTCGTAGCTCTCGCACGTGCCAGATCATCATTTCAGAAGTCGATCTCTTCGACTTTAGTGAGGGAGAGCCGCCAGTACAGTACTTGACTATCCTTCGTGCTCTGGAGGTTCGTCCACTCGTGTATATTCACTTCATATTGTGATGCTTTACTGAGAATACCTAGGTGTCCAATCCTTACGTCCTTCGTCAGCTAGTCAATACGGCTCATATTGAGAACCAGCTACTCGCTCCCAGTCGTCGTGAAGCAGATCAGATGCTCATGGGTCTACCCAAAGGGGGCGTTGCTTTGGCGGCAGACTTATACAGAGTTGTCCGTTTCCCGTGGGTATTCGTGAGACCTTTGTTCGTACCCGTCTCTCTGGCTGATCGCTGGCAACAGTGAGGGAGGTGGTCAGTCGACCGTCCTCTCGGGCCTGAAGGGCAACGATCCCCGTCACGTTCTGTTCCGCAACAGCAACGCCGATGCTGAGAAGCAGTATGTCTATCGAAGGGCACATCGCACAAGTTGTGGTTGGAGCTCACCTTTCTTCGCAGGCGGTGGTCGGCATCAAAGCAGGAGTACAACAGCAGGCTGATTGATATCAACCGACGAATCCCAGAGCTGACCGCAACGGCACAACTTGCTCGGGCAGAGGCCAAGAACTTCAGCGTAAGTGGTTTCGATCCACTAACCTTGTTGCTTATATGTATTCAACAGCCTACAGGCGCAAGAGCAGGGATGCCTGCGTAGCATCCGGGAGCTCAAGAATCGCATAAGCGACCTCCAGAAAGAACTCAACGAGGACTTGCCCGTGAATATTCAAGCTCTGCAGGATGCTCTTCAGGCAAGTCGTCCGCAGCGAGACTCGCCATCATATTCGCTCAGATCGTACGCAGGAGCAACTCACAGAGAAGGAGTCGATCTTGTCGCAATTTGAGCACATTACGAGACAAAAAGCCAAGGTCAACGAGGACCAGGCTCCGCTCATTGCTGAGGCCGACCGGCTCCGCGTTCAGATTGCAGACTTCAGTGACAAGCACCGAGCACTTTCTGTACGTCTTCCTTTTGCATTGCACCAGCGAAAATAGTTAAGAATAGTTCAACAGGATGAGCTCGCGAACGCTGTCGCAGCTCGTATACACGGGAATGGCGTAATTGATCATTACAAGGCCAAGGCGGAAGCAGAACGTCAGAAGCTCGCCACAGCGGAGAAGACAGCTGAGGATGTGCAGAAAGAGTTTGAGGTGATCGAATCTCTTGACTCCGTGTATCTTGGCTTCCCTTCTCACTAGCGACTGTAGAGCTGGACCGCGAAGGCGGCCGAGTACTGCGAGCGATTCCCAAACCCACGCAAGGCCGATGTCGTGCAGCGTACTCTAGAAGCCGTCCAGGCCGCGTTGAAGGAGCGCGAAAGGCGACAGGGCGCATCTATCGAGGAGATCGCCGAGGAGCTGCAGAAGAAGAAGGCGGCACTCGACACGGCCAAGAGGGAACTCAAGTCGCTGATGTCGCTGAACAGGGCGCTCAAGAAGTCGGTCAAGTCGCGCTTGGCGAGGTGGCACGAATTCCGTCGTCACATTGCCCTCCGGTGCAAGGTGTACTTTGGATATCACTTATCAAACCGTGGCTATTTCGGGAAGGTCCTGTTCGACCATGTAAACGGAAAGCTCGAGCTCAGGGTAAGTAATCGCTCTTGTTGTTAGGGGAGCTAGTCACTAACCAGCCCGGTGACATAGGTACAGACCGACGACCAAAATCTGACCCAGGCAAACACCCGAGAGAAGGATCCGCGGTCACTTAGTGGTGGTGAGAAGTCGTTCTCAACCATCTGCCTCCTGCTCTCGCTTTGGGAATCCATTGGCTGTCCTATCCGCTGCCTTGGTACGTTCCTCTTCTTTAGCTTTCGTTGACATCTTGCCTTCTAACATCTATCTTCAGACGAATTCGACGTATTCATGGACGCTGTCAACCGTCGGATCAGTATGAGAATGATGGTGAGCTTCCGTTGCTTCTCCTCCGAGCGCAAATCCGCTCACCAGAATGTCACGCTTAGATCGATACTGCGAACACGTCAAACCGCAAGCAGTACATTCTCATCACTCCCCAGGACATGAACAACATCCACGTCGGGAACACGGTTCGTGTTCACCGCATGACGGATCCTGAGCGAGGGCAAGGGGTACTGGCTTTCCAGTAGGCCGCGCTTGGGAAGTCCGGGTCAACCTTAAGCTTAAGTCTTCGTCTCTTAGTATTGTATTAGTAGAGCGCCTATATCGTATACGTGTATCCTCGACGTCTAATAAGCCTTTGTTCGACTGTTTAGATTGCTTGGGAGGATACATGACGACAGTGTCAGCTCCGTATTCTCATCCTTCATTTGTCAGGCGACCTCATAACACACGACTCCCGGTGTGAGGAGATCTTTGCTAAGAGAACAGACAATTTCATTATGCGGATAGGTGCGCTGACAGTCACTTACCGAACCACAGCATAGATCCGCTCGAGGTTGCTCAGTCTGCACCGCGGCACACTGTAGAGGATGTTCTCTGCTATGCTTATGTCCGACGGCATCGGCTGACTGACGGAAGGCAGCTGCATTCTGGAACGTCAGGGTGACGTTCACCTCGTCCGACTGTAAATGAGGCCGCATCGTCCGGATCAACCGGACATCCTCTTACGGTGGCCATAGACCGCTTCGAAAGACCGTGCTGGAAGCAGGCCCGGACATCCGCGCGAGGGTAACTCAAAGACGGTGAGATTGCCTCCGCACCCTCGTATTCTCTTTTCCACCTCGCAGCTGCGTAGACAATGCCTACAGCAGCAGTCGACGACCACGGCTCTGTGCTATATTATGAAGATAGCGGCGCGCCAAGTACATCCAGCGGATATGTTACTCTGGTGCTGATACACGGAACGTGTTTTCATGGCGGTGCGTCGCGCTCCGTTCCACTCCCTGCCAATTGGGAGCTGAGACGACAGCACGACCTCTACAGCCGGCTTCAGACCCCTTATACCCTTAGCAAAGGAACATAATTTGCGTCTTGTCCTACTCAATCTCCGCGGTTATCCCGGATCGACACCATATTCCGACGCAGAACTGGAGCTCTTTCGAGGGACTCTGGATGATCAACAAGCAGCCCTCCAGACTCGGGGCTTCGAGATCGCTACTTTCTTACGTTGGTTCATCGAGAATGAGAACATTCCCAAGATCCACACTACGGCGGGGAGCGACCAGAAATCGGGCGGTCTTTCGATTCTCGCCTGGTCCGGAGGCAACAGTCAAACGCTATTCTCTTTCGCCAACGCAGACAAATTGTCAGAAAATACTCGGGCCCTCCTGGGCGCATATATACGAAGCTTCATCATGTACGGTGAGTGTGCGAGAATAACGCAGTCCAATTATACGTGTCCTTGAACTGTGAGTGACTCTAGATCCGAGCCACACTGCTGTAGGAGTTCAGCCGCCTCCAGGTCTCAAGTCTTTGCTATTCGATCCCATGGCATCCCCCGAGGAGCAAGCTCTTCAGTTCGGCCTCTCCGTATCCGCCTACTACCCACCCTTCACACTTCCAAACAGTATCCACGACACTACCTCGTACGTACCTCGCGGTCCGCTCAACGATCCCCAGCCCACCACTGCAAAGCTCACGGACCAGGAAATCCGCGACTTGACCCATCCGGCTATCTTCGAGCGTACTCAGCACGCATTATGGTCCCCAACGCTGAGCTCGTTATATGAGAAGAACGCCCTGCGTGCACTATTTGACTGCAGACTGCTTGATGATAGCAGTGGGGCGAAGAAGAAGGTTTGGCCTGGGGTCAGGGTGCACGTTGTGTGGTGCGATATGACAGCGGGCGAGCTTGCGTGGGCGGTGGCGGTCCTGAGGTCTAGATATAGGGAGTCAGACCCAGATGCTCGTAGGGAGATCGATTTCCATAAGCTGGAGGGTGCTAACCATTTCGTGAGTGTTAGCGACCATCTCATATCGTGACAAGTTTGACCGAATGCACACGCTGATGACTCGACCCGCACAGGTTCACTTGGAGGAGCCGCAGAGGTTTATAGAGCTTCTCAAGAAACTGGCCTGACTTCTGTCTGAGTAATCGATCGAAACCAAGCCCGGATATGTGCTTGCATGGCAACCAAACACCATTTAAATTAGTGAGGGCCAGTCTGCGTGCGAGATATCGCAGTAAGAGATCGTGGGAATATTATCGGCAATGGCCTCCGGAGCCGCCTTGTTTGCACGGAGTCGTCACGTCGATCCATTCCATCGCTTCTCTAGCAGCCCCTGCCCTTTCGCATAACAAGTCTTCGTCATAAGCTGCATTGTATCTGAGCTGGGATTTGGCCGTGTTGGGATCACCGCGGTACGTCATACATAGGTGTCGCCTTGATGAGAAAACTCGGCTCAAGAGCTCAAGGTCTAGTGCCGCCGGATTTGACTTCTCCAATCCAGGTGACACCTATCGCACGCTCCTTGCTTCGTCGTCGGCATCTTGCCGAGAGTCCTCATTGGACCCCTTCTGTGGTGAAGGCCTGAGCAGCTTTATCATCATGGTATACACGGTCTTCCAGAAGCGCACCCGCTTGGGATGCGCAGTTATATGACGCCGAACTACCGGAGTGCCTCCCCCACACCGCATACACCCGTTCACGATGCCTACCGCACCTGTTGATACTCGAGGATCTGTCCTCTACTTTGAAGACAGTGGCGTTCCGAATGGTTCCACCGACTACATTACACTGTTCATGATACACGGCACCTGTTTCCATAGCGGTGCGATCTATTCCTTCATGGCCACAGCTGGCTGGGTTACTCAATCACTACAGCTGGATTCAGGCCCATCATCCCGTTCGCTACTCAGAGTAATATCCGTTTGGTCTTACTCAACGTCCACGGTTACCCTGGTTCTACCCCGTACTCAGACGAAGAACTCGATCGTCTGGAAGGCAGTTTGGAAGCGCGTAAGGCGGAGTTGCAGGCGCGAGGGTCTGAGCTAGCCGCGTTCATCCGCTGGTTCATTATCACGGAAAAGATTCCCCCCATCAGTGAGAGTAGCCACGGAGTGCTCATTGGGGGGCTTTCGGTCTTGGCATGGTCTGGGGGCAACGGACACTCGCTGTGCATGTTCGCCCACGCCGATAGACTCGCAGAAGATACGAGGAAGCTGTTTGACGAGTATCTGCGCAGCCTCATCCTCTACGGTAAGAGCTTACCAGCCATGGGTGCTACTAGGCATGGAGGCTGAACTCACGCTGCTACGGCAGATCCAAGTAGCACGGCTGCCGGGACCCCGGCTCCCCCTGCGCTCAAGAGTATCAGACCTGACAGGTCACTTCCTCTCGAGGAACAAGCTATCTTCTTTGGTACTCAAGCGTCGTCCTTCTATCCCCCGTTCACACTCCCCGACACAATCCCGGAGACGCCGTCTTACGCGCCTCGAGTGGCGCTACATGAGGGTCCCGGGGCCGTCGACCCGAAGCTGCAGCCAACGACGTTCAAGATGACTACATCCGAGCTACGAAGCGTCATGCACGTCCCCATCATGGAGCGTGCTCAGCACGTCATCTGGTCGCCGCTGCTACGCGAGGTCTTCCGAGAAAACGTCAGGCGGGCGTTGTATGACTGCCGGCACGACGATGGGACTGGCGCAAAGAAGAAGATCTTGCCCGCGGTACGGGTCCATGTCGTTTGGTGCGACATGACCTTAGGGGAGGTCGCATGGGCAGTGGCGAACCTCAATTGTGAGTACAAAGAAGCGGCGCCGGAGGCTCGCCGCCCTGTGGAGTTTCACAAGCTCGAAGGCGGTAACCATTTTGTGAGTCACGTATTGAGACCGATGCTCCTAACGCCGAGATTGTTGACCTGATCTGTAGATTCACTGGGAGGAACCTGCAAGATTCGTTGGTGTCTTGGCAAAGATCATCTAGGTGATGTGATTGTGACTACTCTCTTTACGTTGCAAGTTGTATTGCAGTGCTCGGCCGGTTGTGTAAGTACTGGATTCCATGAATCCGCACTAAGGTCTATGTCCTTATCCGAGCATTCTCACCCATGAGACCAAATTTCCTTCAGGACGTGCGGCGTTCCTTGGCCCTGGGTCCTGTTAAGTGAGATATCCCATGTACATGCGTTTTCTGAGTAACAATAAAATGTGCACTCTTCCTGGTACTGACGGCAGTCGCATGCTCCTTGTTGTGGTGCACGGTGCAGGTCATTAGGGGTGAGTAGCTTGTTGACACCCCTGTGCTCCCGGTCACTGATTGACACCGCAGCGAGTGGCGACATGCTAGCGAATCCAAGATGGTCGCACAGATTCAGCCTGATGGGGCCAGGAATGCGTTCGATGGCAAAGACCAGTGTAAGCAACTAAGATACAGGATGAGTTCACGATATGTGCGGTCTTGTTCGGACACAGCAATGGAAGACGCATCAAGCATGGGCCTTGGGGCTTCCTTGCAACAATTTCTACCATCACAGAAGATACTGCTGAGCCAAAACTCTCAAGTCTGGTGCTCGCCGCAGCGACATCTCCTTCCTCGCAGTGATATGTACGTACGCGACCACCAACCCTCGATTCTTCTGCGTATGCCGATCTTCTCCCGGACACGCATGGTGCCTCTTTGGTGTCTACTTACGTAGACATGTACTGCATGGTGGGTCTTGCTTGGCTTCTCTATGTGCGTCTTTGTGATCAGGTCTGTTTAGAGCCCATATTCGCTACGACAGGAGGACTGGGACTTATGGAACTTCGAGGGATCGAGGCAACGCGGGAGCCTTTATTGTCTGTGCACGACCTTGCCTCGTGCATCTTACCTCTTGATATCGGCATATCACCCTTCTTTCACCTTCCCGCAGGCCATCCAGTTCCAGCACTGCCCTTCACGATCATCCCGAGCTGGACGACCCAAGGACGACCTAATGACCTACCGAAATCCGCCTGCGGAGGTGCGCGAACCCATGCGCCTCCAGGCAGTTGGCACAGCCGGCCCTCAGAACCTACACCTAGATGTATGCAACGCATGTGAGGACAGCGCTCTTTGATCGGCCGTTTGCCATTGAGAAGACCCCCAAAGACCACCAGCTCCTCCCTTCATGTCTACTGCGGTTAGTGCAACACGAATTTGGAAGATTGAGTGTTGACATTGATACCGCTGTGCTCCAGGCGGGACACTGTGGTGAACGAGGCTCTTTTGCAGGACGCTTGATCCACATGCCAACAAATTACCTTCAGTATGTCAATACATTCCTTGTACATCATCAGGTCATCTCACAAACCCACGTCGTGACAGGTACATTCTGGAGGGCCTCAGCATTCCGTTGGAACCTTCCATATTCAATGTTGGCTTTGGTTGAGGATCCGCGTGTCCTACATATATGACGCACGCGAACATTGGCAGAGCTCGGAGCTTCAGCTGAAATGAGTTGGTTCGCACTGCAAGGGGCTGGAACGTTTCGCCGTTCCGAGCTTCGGTTACCGTTAGAACGGAGAACTATTGCATGTGAGTACTACTCCGCCTTATCCGGTGTCGGGGCTGCCGGATTGCACCCAGTGACCCACCACCGCCAAGCGAGCGCTTCATCTGCCCGAGCCCTAACCCTAAGGAGGTTCGAGATTGGTATGTTTTGACCAGGAAGTTCGCTGACATTACGACGCAGTCAGAGGCCGAGTCCCAGCGCGCGCGCATCGGAGATATCGATGTGCGCCGTTGTAAGAGGGCAGCGCTTGGTCTGTTGTACGGAGACGTTGGCGGGCAGCTGAGCCCAGGACGACGCTTCAGGCATTCTTCGATGTGGTCGAGCATTCCCACTGACGCGCTTCTCCATTCTACGGTTCCTGTGCCGGTCGCCTGCCTCGCCCAGCTCCCGTCCTCCTTTGTCCTCGGCGGGAACTGCCTACAATAGGCCCTCTCCTTTTTTTCGTTCGCTGTCCGGGCCTTCCCAGCCTCAGTATCCCCGTCACACTGCCTCCCGTCTTCGTCTGTCTGTCTTCATCTCCCGCCGGTTCTCTGCGCGCGCACATAAATACATGATGCGGATTCCCGCCCCCGCGCGGCGCGTTCTCGTTCTCTTTCCCTGATCATCCTGCCCGAGGGAGCATGCCCTTTTCTTTCAAGCGCGCTCGCCAACAGGAGCCCGCGGCCTTCCCTCGATCGATTCTCGATGCAGTCAAGTCGTTCTATGCCACAGAGTGAGTATTCGCGCCGGCTCCGCCGATCCCGCGGGGAGTCCTCCTTCGATCGCGCGATTGACCATCATTGTATCGTCCACAGGAGAAAAGAACCGCAATTCAGTCAGTCCCGTCCGCTCCACTCGCGCCCCTTCCTCCTTTGACCGCATTGGCGAACAGAGCCGCCAAAGCACGACCGCGAACGTGACCGAAGGACCCATGCTCAAGCTGCGACGACCATCACGACTCCCGCGAATACGAACACGAAAGCGCGCTCCCGACATCATGTAGCGCGCCATCCTATCCGTCTTCCGCACCGAATCACACAACTCCCACCGGAGGTTCTCGCGCACATATTCGTTCTGGGCGCTGAAGAGGATGTGATGTTTCCCGTCACAGTCTCTCACGTTTGCAGGGCTTGGAGATATGCCGCACTCCACACGCCTACCCTATGGCGACGCATTACCCTGGATGCAGGCAGTCTACTGATGTGGAACTATAGGATACACCGCGCCAAGGCATGCACTCTCGACATCCAGCTCTGCCCCCAGAGCGCGATGTCCCACCTTGGCTATTACAATCACGTCCAACTGTGTATGCACGTTGCCATCCCCTACATACACCGCTGGCGCTCCCTAGAAGTTCGGTTCAACGGATACGCGCCATTCCTATGGAACGCCGCTTTATCTGCGTGCTGCGGCCACTCTCCTACAATTGAAGCCCCTGCCCTTCGCGAGCTGACCCTCGTTTACCCCGAGAATGACGACACGAAGGAGTTCGCGCTATTCAACGGATTCGCGCCTCGTTTGCGCCGCGTAACCATACAGGGCATCCGTCTGGCATGGTCTCCGTCAGTATTCCAGAACCTGACATTTCTGGACTACACACACCACGGGTTTACTCGAGGCGCCCAAGCTGCGTCCGAGGTGCTCTACATGCTACAAGTGTCAGCAGGGCTGGAGGAGCTGCGTTTAGCGTTTCCATGGAAGGGCGACTCGGCCTCGCGCTACGCCCTCTCCGCGTCGTTCTCGCGCTCCGTTATCCTGCCCCGACTCAAGAAGCTCGCCTTGTACATCGACGGGGCCGACGTTCCGCCTGCGCTGACGTATACCCTCCCGCACCTGTCGCTCCCTGTCCTCCGCTCGCTCTACCTTGTGTCCCCAGCCGCACCGCGCCACTCTCAGCACCCTGAGGTGTTCCCACATCTCCGTAACGTCCTGAAGTCATTTCCCCGCCTCCCGGCACTGAGCAGCCTGCACCTCGCGCATGCGTGGCTGGACGAACGGTTCCTCGCGTCGCTGCTCGCCACCTTAGCATTCCCCGGGAAGCCGCATCTGACGCTCACCCTCGAGGGCCCGCAGGTCACGCATCCGTTCCTCTGCCACGCGCTCCGGCACGCGGGCAGGAGGCTGCGCGCACTGGCGTTGGTCCGGAGCGAGAAGCTGACAGCGGAAGCAATTCTGGACGTTATCAACCGCCTAAGCGGAGTGTATCTCCAGAGCATCCCGCCTGGGGCCGTGCCCGCGATTTCCGCGCTGTACATCCGCGACTGCAAACACGTCGACTGGCGGTCGCTGCAGTGGATCGCGGCGGTGGGCATCCTGCTGAAGGTGTGGGAGGGGGGACGAGAAGTGGACATGAGGTATGCTCGGGCGTCGAAGAAAGCGCGCTTCCGCTGAGGTTCCCGTTTCCTTGCTACTGTGCGGTTTGCGCTGACAATGATTTACGCTGTGGCAGGCCTGCGATGAGCCTGCAATACGATTACATGATGACATGACGTGACACGACACCGGACCTTCCAAACAGATACTTTTGCATTGGCTCACCTTACTCTACCCTAATGTTGTCCTCCACTCTCATACCCTCGCTACGGCCCGCATTCGTACACTCTGGTATTGAACACTGGTCGTATACTGGTACATTCACCTGAACAGATGGCCCAAGCGTAGCCGATTGCGCTGCCACATTCCTACAGCTCGCTAATTTATCCTATGCCTACCCTACTTCTCGACCCGCATCAGAGAACTTGCTTGTATGTGTACCGCACGTCCACTGTAGCACTTACTGTGTCTCTCTATCGTCAATCCATTGTAGACTTCACGATGTGGAGGGGTTGACCATCAGGTAACCGCCATCGACCGCGATCTCTTGGCCGTTGGTGTAGCATCCTGCAGGGGAGACGAGGTATATCACCGTCCCGGCTATCTCCCCGGCACTGTATACGCGTAACATCATGAGCAGAGCTCGAAGCCGACCAATGTCAGTCTTAATGCATGCGAAAGGGAAAACGTACAGGCCTGGTCTCTTAGCGGGAACTGGCTGCAACCCCTTGCCGACGTGGTCTACTAGGTCGGGGGTGATCTTGGCTACGGTCATCTCGGATTCCCAAACTCCGGGAGCAACCGCGCAGACGCGAACGGGGATGTTCTTGACTGCAAATTCGGTGGCCATCATCTTAGTCAGGTGGGAAGCCGCCGCCTTCGCGCTGTTGTACGCGAACTGAACGACTAGGAGTCATTGTCTGTGCCACCAAGCGGACGCAGCAACGTATCACTTACGTGGTTCTGGGCAAGCTTGACTATACCGCTCACGCTCGTAATGTTGATAACTGACGATGTATAGCCTGCAACATCCTCGGAGCCTTTGGCGAGGAGACCAAGGAACGCCGTAGTAACGAAAAATATAGAGAAAGTGTTGACGTTGTATACATTCGACCAACTCTCGAACGATTCGCCTTCGAAGAGAGACCGCCCGATGGTCTCTGCGTTCTGACGTTGCGGTGCATTCGGGTTCTCGAACCATGGCGATACAGGACCGGTCTGACCAGCACTATCATCGCGGCGATGCGCATTCGTCAGACGGCGACCTCTCAGATAAGCACAGACTCCGTACTTGTTCACCAAAATGTGAAGCCTTCCCTCTTTAGACGCAATGAGGTCGCGCGCAGCTGCGATGCTTGTGCGATCTGTCACATCCACCGTCAATCTGGCAACGTGTTCAGCCATGTGGATGAGCTTATACCGCGCCTTTCGAACACCAGCGCTCTGGGGAGGATGGACACTGCGAGACTCACGCAGTTATAGATCCAGTTGCATCCTGATGCTTCTCCCCGAACTCCTTGACAGCATTATCGAGGGTATCTTTCCTCCGCCCTGTGATATACACCTTTGCGCCGTTGGCCGCTAGCCCCGAAGAGATCTGGAAGCCGATGCCCGTGCCGCCTCCGGTGACCAAAGCGACGCGTCCTTGAAGGTTGAATATTGTGTCGAAGCGAAGAGATTCCGACATCTTGGCGTGCCCTGCTCTGTCTGAGGGGATAGATGGCAACGTAGAGAAGGCTGGGACCGAGCGGGGGATATGTACAAAACGCCGCTGCAGAGCACGTTGAAAGCCTTGGGATGACAGCGGACCTCCGGACCGTACGCTTGGACGGACCTGCACGGCGACGAGGTCATGCCAGAGCAATCGGCCCAGCAACATTGGCACGAGGTCTGTCTGAACGGCTGATAGGGAGAAGCCGACGGGCCATATCCAGCAGACGAAGTCGCAGTTGGCGTAGCGTGTGTGTCGCTGCGTGAAGGGAGAAAGCAACCTGTCTGCCCCGCCGTCCGTCGTGGAGCGCTGAGCGATCATTTGCTTCTTGGCCTCGACCATCGCCATCGCCAAAGCTCCCACCAAAGGAATCCAACACTCTGGGTGCATATATCTATGTCTGCTTCTCGATGTGGCAGAAGGAACCCGAACCATGTCGCTGCCAATTCGAGCCTGACTCATAGACTGGCGATTCAAACCTTCAACGCCTGATGTCGATCCTATCAAGCGGGAGAGAATGATGTCCCCGAAGCACCGATGACCCCCACACTCGGCCGAGACGTACGTCCCAGGGGAGTCAGTAGATGCCCCCATGACTCCTGGTACTGAACTCTGTATCTATTTCCTTTATTTACACTCTCAGCAGGTCGCACTCAGGGTCAACATAACTGCCAACCGCGTCCTCCCAGTTCCCATCCGCCCGAGATGTCCGCCAACGCCACTACCACCTCCGACTTCGATTTCGATTGCATTGTCGTCGGCTCGGGCCATGCAGGCAGTTGTGCAGCCCTCGCTGCTCACGACGCCGGCTGCAAGCGCGTCCTCATCGTCGACAAATGCCCCCCGGAATGGGTCGGGGGTAACGGTTACTTCACCGCCGGTGCCCATCGCACGGTGCACGGCGGTCTGCAGGACCTCCTTCCTATCGTGACGAACGTATCACCTGACGCGGCGAAGAACATCGACATGGATCCGTACACCGCCGATGACTTCACGCGCGATATCATGCGCCTCGGAGAGGGCCGACCAGACCCGCAGGTCGTGAAAGCCGTCGTAGATGGCTCGCGCGATGCAGTGGGGTGGCTCCGGGAGCGCGTCGGCGTCCCGTTTATCTTCTCATTCCACCGGCAGGCTTATCTCGTCAACGGACGGCAGGTCTTCTGGGGAGGTCTGGCACTCGGCGTCGATCATGACGGCGGGAAGGGCCTCATTGCCGCCCACGGGGCTGCGCTCGAGGCTGCCGGGATAGAGACGTGGTTCGACACTCCCGCGACCGAGATCGCAGTAGAGGGAGGATCCATCGTTGGTCTCGTCGTTTCCCGAGGTGGCAAAGCGAAGACCCTGCGCTCGCCCGCGGTCGTTCTCGCATGTGGAGGTTTCGAGTCAAGCCGTGCCTTGCGGTCGCAATACCTGGGACCGGACTGGGAACGGGCGAAGGTAACCCGGCATCTTATCTAGCTCTTCGCTTCGATGGACCCGCATCTCACATACTTTGTGTGACATAGGTCCGCGGTACTCCGTACAACACAGGAGACGGGCTATTGCTCGCCCAACGCGTTGGCGCGCGGTTGACGGGCGATTTCAAGGGTTGCCATTCGACTTGCTGGGATGCGAATGCTCCTGATGACCGCGGGGACCGGGTGCTCAGTAACCAGTTCACGAAGTCCGGCTACCCGCTTGGGCTGATGCTTAATGCTCGCGGCGTGCGCTTCGTTGACGAGGGCGAAGACTTCCGCAACTATACGTACGCCAAGTTCGGTCGCGAGATCATGGCCCAGCCGGGCGGTTACGCGTTCCAGGTGTACGATAGCACCGTCGTTCCTTGGCTGCGCAAGGAGGAGTATGCGGATGATGTCGTCGAGAAGATCTGGGCCGACACCATCGAGGAGCTCGCCGCGAAGCTCCTCGAGAAGGGACTGGAGGACAAGGACGCATTCGTCCATTCGATCACACGGTACAACGATGCTACCCGCGCGTTCAAGGCGGAGAAGGCAGACGCACGGTGGGACCCCGCGGTGAAGGACGGCGTTTCGACACAGTCAAGCAGCCTCAAGCTTGACCTCCCCAAGTCGAACTGGGCGCTCCCACTCGAGAATGGCCCCTTCCTCGCTGTCAAGGTGACTTGCGGGATTACCTTCACTTTCGGTGGTCTGGCGATTGACCCAGAGACCGCCGGGGTCATTTCCGGCGCTACGGGAAAGCCTATTCGAGGGCTTTTCTGCACTGGCGAGCTGGTGGGCGGACTGTTCTACAGCAACTACCCGGGTGGAAGTGGGTTGACTGGCGGCGCGGTGTTCGGAAGGAAGGCTGGTCAGGAGGCGGCCAAGCTTGCGAAGGAGGCCGCGTAGTGCATTCCAGCCACTGTATATCTATATCTCTATGCGCCATTGTAATCTCTGTACGAGCGTTAGCATAGGTGATCACCGCCTCACAATCGTGTTGCCCACCCTTCCTGAGCGTGTGTAGTGCCAGTGGGCTGTAGCGTTATGAGGAAAGTGCTGGCCATGGCCGTCACCTTCATCCTGCAGTTTCGACCCCAACCTCCTCGGATTGTTTCATCGCCGCGTACCGGAACGCCATTCTGAAGCTAAGTAGTACGCGATATGTCAACACCAGATTCAGCACTGGGATCTGAGATGGCTGTCTGTAGAGAGAGATACTCAGCACTGATAGGGGCCCGACGGCCGCTGGGCGCCAGATTCGGCGCTCACGATCTTCCGCGTTTACAATAACCAACATTGGACCACATAGTAGGACATATCGTACGTTGTGCCACTCGCGGCGTCCGCTCTTGCTTTCAGGTATTTCCCGGTCTTCAATGGGTAGCGTATTGGCCTAGCTGCGGTGGCGCTGCAATCAATATCAGCGGTGAGGAAGCTATACTGTCGTCTCATAGTTTGACCGATCAAAAGATGGCTCTCACAGGCCTCGCTCAAACTTCCTCCCCAGCAAGGGCCCGGATATAGCTTGCCACGGAGAATTCGCAGACGATCCGCAAGAACAATCATTATCGGCGAACCCGCCCAGGTTGCGAGCATCTGATGAAGGCCGGACTTCACCAAACCTTAGTCATCACAACGTGGAATGGACCACGCATGGCTAGGACCCACAATTCGAAGACGCTGTGTGTGGACAGGAGATCTGGATAACTAACGTAAGTCCGTCCTGATTCATTTCTGTGAATATCTGGTCGAATGCGCAACTGCGAATCGATGGCACGCACCATCTTTCTTCTTCTCAGAGCCTCGCTCAGGCTATCCAAACCTCTCCCTGCCTCCTGTCCTCCTATCTGACTATAGCAATCGCATGTCAGAGAATGGTCGCAATGGATGCCTATGCCCAGTTTTTGCCTAAACTTGGATGAACCTTGTCGTCAGCATTCGGTCGACACCAGGAACGGGCCCTGCCAATCTTCCCCAAAGCGAGGAGAAGTGGTCTGTGCCGAGGAACACATGCTTCACTACTGTGGGAGACGATCGGCATCGCCAGGTGGTTGCAGTGCTCGCAGACGTTCTCTTTCAAGCTGTGTCGACCGTGCCAGCTCAACCTGTGTACATGCAGGTTCCTGCCGTGATGAGCGCTTCCCAAGCTGTCTGTGTTTCGTTTTGCTCTGCCACTGTGCTGTGTATTCGTGACCGATCAGTACGGAGAACGCAATGTTGTGGGTGTCCATCTCACTGGGGAAGGAGGACGTGCGTTGTCTGGTGGAAGGGTACTGGCAAAGAAGGCTGGGCGTACTAGGCGGCTAAGCAAGGAAGCACATACAGCTGTCACAGTGTTGCGACTACGCGGACGCTTGAACAGCACAATCTCCGAGTTCGAGGCTTCTGTCCATGTCCGGCCCGAGATGGTTATCAGACTACCTGGGAATGGGCTCGCGTGAGCTTTGCAGTCAATATGTACGTCAGTTGCACATCCGAACAGCGCTACAGACATTGACCGTGTCGGAGGCGGGGCTGCCTCGCGTCTTCTCATCTGGGCATGCGTATGAACACAATTACAGTTTATATATGTCCCAGATTCTGACCACAGGCTCGGCAAGTCCCGGGACGTCAAGTATACTTGGATTGTGGACGGCAGATACTTGTCTTCCTACCACCAGGTCCTCTGCCCCTGGGTCGCGCAGAGGGCTCGATTGTTACCGCGAGCGATTGTTTCAGTATCCGTTGTAATTCCCTCCAAGACAAGCACATCCCGGTAGTTGCGAAGAGATCATATTCGACTGTGAGTCCATGTTTGTGCTTCAACCCGACCCTGGATCAGGTTCGCACGGCCGAGTCGCCTCCATTCCTAATGTCTTCGCCACCTAGGAGAGGCCAAGATGCCGCCGCACCTTTCTTCCCTTCGCACTCAGATGTTGCCTGCTGAAATCATCTTCGACGTCGTCCGCGAAGCCTGGTTGACCATCGTCAATGGTGACTGGGCCCTCCGTTGGGACTTCTACAACTCAATCTCCATGGTCTCCCACTCATTCAACGGTGCTATGCAGAACGCCGCACTGCGAATCGTCGCGATACGCACCCCGGAGGATTTCAAAGCCTACAGGTGTCTCGTCAAGCGTCGCTGGGGCCTCGACCCGGATTACGAAGGCGACAACGAGCGCGTCCACCCGGACGCCACAGGGTTCTTCGTTCGTTCCGAGCTGCACATCGTCCTCGCGGACTGGATATGCCCCGGCTCCGGCTTCCAGTACCGAACGGACTACGTGCGGATCGCTCGCTACATCCCGGCCTGCAAGTCCTTACACGTGCTCGTCAAAGAGCTGCCGTCGAACGATCAGTACACGCTCCCCTACCAGCCGCTGTTCCACTTCCTGTCACAATACCCGGACACGCGCCGCATGTCCCTCCGCTGGACGTACACGCACAGCAATCGCTACATCCTCCCGAAGTTTTCTGTAGAAGGGGTGACGTACTTGCGCGTGCGCGAGTTTCCTCGGTGCATATGCCATAACCACCGTCCGTCGCCTCCACCCGGGAAGCGGCACTACGACGACTGCTTCTCGTATTACCTCATGACGCTCTTCCCAAACCTGTCTCACCTGCACATCGACACGCCTTACTTCCTGAAGAACCTCACTACGCCGCCGAACGTCACGCTTGTCACCATCGAGGTGCCACCCGTCCACTACAGCACGTCGCACGGACAGTTCAGCTCCCTGTCCGCGTGGAACATCGTCTCCGCGCTGACGCTCGGTTTCTTCAAGACACGCGTCGATCCTGAGGAGGAGAACCCGCCACCGCCGCGGCGGAGGAAGATCATTGTCAATACAGGCCCGCAAGAGCCCCAAGGGTGGGCTGTGGCTGTGGCTGCCTGCAAGGCACACAACGTCGAGCTCGAGCTCCGTAGGGTGTATAATAACCCAGTACGCGATAAATGAGGACCACGAGATGATGACGTCCATCTCGAATATAGTTCTGTGATTGATTCGCTTTCGATAGTTGTCTACGCTGTGATATAGGATTTTGGATCCACTAGTCACTCATCTGTCCTCATGTAGCAGTATTCGTTCAACTCCTCTGGACTCGGACTACATGGATCTAGATTGTACTGCGCCTTCTTACGCATAGCTTCGCATATCAGTAGTATCGTCTAACTTATACGGTAGATCAAGCTCACAATGACACACATATTATCAGATCGCTGCCGCTGTCAATATGGCACACCACTTCGGTCCACAGAACGATATAGGGAAAACCGACCCTTGAATACATGACGGTTAACTGGTGACGGCAAACATTTTAAGTAGTAAGATAATGATACGAGGATGCGTTTTCGTTGTCGTACACTGCAGGAGGCCTATCCTGCGCGACCCGACCCAATGGAATGGATTACCAATTCTTTGATGTCGTCGGAGTCATTCAGCTGCGTCTCGATTACTCGTCAACATCAGATACCTCAGCCATACAAGTAGCGCTCACCTTCACTCCAATGATCATATTCCTGTCCAACAATACGGCGCCATAAGCGAACGTCTCAAACGAACTCAGCTGCGCAAAAGGCAAGCTCGTCCGCACAGTTTCGTCGAATATTCTATACTCCGTCGCGTACCCCGCCATGAGCTCCGTCGGCTCGCACTGAATCTGCCCAATGACCCTCGTCTTCGGGTCCGTGAACGGGATGAGCACCGCGTCCTCGAGGCGTGCAAACGTTGCCACACCCTCCACGCTGCCCACCGCGAGCTCGCCCTCGGGCAGTGAGACGTCCCAGTACCCGCGAAGCCGCCGCCGTTTCTTGCGGTGCGCGGCCGCGAGACGGCGGACGGTGTGTGGGTTGAAGTCGTACACGACGATCGTTGAGCGCGTTGAGTCATCCTCGATGGGGTCTTCTTCCACCGTAACGTAACGTTGCCCACACGTTGTCGTTATCCAACGGCTCGCGCCGAACGACGTTTCCAGCCACCGACAGGAGCGGGGGCCCCATTGCGCCCAGGGGATGCGAGGAGTTGGGTCGTCCGACGGCAAATCGCTCAACCCGGCGATAGGGATTCCGTCTACAGATATTGAGATTGTGGGAGGTTTCTTGGCGGAGAGAGCGGAGAGAAGGGAAGCCGTGTGTACAATCAGCGTGAGGCACTCGTGGAAGCCATGGCTGTCATGCGTCATGACGTTGAAGATGACTATCGCGTTCTTGGGATTTAGATGGAATGGCTCTTTGGAGCGAAACGGTCGCGCGTTCCGTGTCGCATTCGTCATCTTCGGTTCTGACCGACAAGTGACCTGAGCGATCGAGTGCCCCGTCCCAAGCCGGGGAAGCTGGAGAATGCAGGAAGTCTGGAGCTCCAGCGGTTTGCCGTCTTTCCCGGGTCGAGCGCCTATGCGACATAGTTCGATAGCGTTGTCTGTGCAATTTGGTAGCGCTATGATATCGGGGGCCAGGAACGTGAACGTGGAATAGCTCGGACAATCGATCCCACGTAGCTTTGGCGGTCGTTGGCAACGCATATACGGCATGGGAAAGAGGCGGAAGTGCGTACCTGCAAGCATTGCCCAGTCTTCCAATTGTATACTTCGAACATAGCAGGAGGGGTCGTGGATCCAGATGGATAGTGAAACATGAAGCATAGCAGATCACCGATAATCTCAATGCATACACTGCATTGACCGGCCACTTGTTCAGGAGGCGAAGGTATTGTTGCTAGGGTCAGCAGTGGTGAGGAGGCGAGTGGGTGACTGAGACCGGTAGATAGCTGTATCAAGCGTAGCTCGAAGACAGTCTGGTGATCATCCGTTTCTCGACTACATAAAACACTCTCAGTATGCTGGTCTCCACATGGTCTATGATAAGACTCATATCTACGCACTCGGTGGCGACCACGATGAGGTCATGCTCCTGAACGGCGAGCCCTACATCGATGATGTGGGCTCCGACGTCGATCTTTTCCCAATGTTCACGACGTGCGTCCACAGCAACTAGATCAGAGAGTCGTGTCCACCGAATCTTGTCCGCACCAGACTGAATGCCGGAGACGGACTCGCCCAGGAGGAGAACACCATCCGTAAGATCATAGATGCTCGACGGGTTGAACGGTATGCGCACAGACGTTTGCGTCTGAAAGTCAAGACGCGACCACGCAGACTCTTGCTGCTTCAAGAGCTTCAGCTTATCCAAGATGACCATGGTTGAGCTGGGATTGTCCTCGTAACCCGAGAGCTGAAGCTGCATCGAGTACTGCAGGAGCACGCTGCCCTGGATGAGCCGGTTGAGGGCAACGTTGACTCGCTTACAAGCATGAAGGTCGGTGTAGTGGAGATAAGAGAGTATATGAACAACGAGCTCTGGCGAGAGATTGAGGAGAGACATGGGCGTCGGAGGCAAAGCAACTAGCTAGTTTGTCGCAACCACACCCGCGAGCGCGACATGTTCTTACCGCCCACGTGCCCGCCCCGAGTTTACCGGGATGATGCTCAGCGACCAACATCCGTTTGAGCACTGATGCATTTACTCTCACAAACAACGTCGATTGACTCAAGAATGCTATGTAAGTACTTGTGTAGGAAACAGTGCGTGTTTAATAAAAATATGGCTGCGTAGTGACGACGGTAACATGCGGGGATATCAGACTGATAGAAATACAGCAATGCAACTACGATGATAAGCACCAGACGCCATGTACCATGTACGAACGCGAGATGAAGGACAATGGAAACAACCGTATCGTAATCTAACAGTAGAGCAATTATACTAGAATAGCCACTTAGCAGAACGCACGCCGAGAATTCAACCGCGCAATCTCTCCGCCCTGCCACTCGTAGCCGCCTTCCCGCTGGTAGCCTTTTTCCCGCCTCGAGTGGCCTTGGGTGCAGGTCTAACTTCGCTGATGACGATATCATCGTCGGAATCCTCAATAGGGATCGCTTCGGACTCCTTGTCCTTCGCCTTCTCGGCTTTCTCTGTGGTGTTCTCCTTCTCCCCATTATCCGTGTTGTCCCCCTTCGTCACCTCAGTCTTCGCCTCTTCCTTCACCGCCCGCTCTGCTTTCCATAGCTCTGAGAGTTGAACCGTCCGGTCCCTGAATGGCTTCCGGAAGTCTTCCTTGCGGCCTACGTACCAGTCCGCCTTGCTCTCCTGCAATCCAAGAAGCGATGTCAGAACATAATTGTCATGGAGGATACTCACGTTACATACGCGTATGAGTTCACCGGCGCGAACAGGATCATCCATGAAAACTTCAACAAATGCTAGTACGAACAACCCGCAATCACAGAAATTGGTCTGTAAAGGAGACTGCACAAGGAAGACGTCAGCACAAGGTATAGTGGCCTGGTGGAGGAACGGAAAAAGGTCTACCTTCGCGTGCTTGACCACCGCTAAGCGGGTTTCTTCCAGCTGGAGGCCCTTCTTGTCTACGGCTTCAAACCGGAGATACTTCGCGAGCCTGTTGGCCGCGGCAGGATGCTTAGAGCCAAGCGAATCGAAGGTGTAAATGTAAGCACTGCAGGGTCAATATCAGCGCGCAAGCCGAGATATGACGGGATAAGCGCTTACTCTTGATACTTAGACGAGTCGTCAACGGACGATCCTAATTCCTCAGCAACGTTCTCCTCGAGAGGCGCGGATTGCTTGTGCTTCGTTTCGGGTTTTGCATCACTTTCCACGGACTCGGAAATTCCGTCCTTCGAAACCATGTCCGCGTCCTCCTCGACAACGATGGGTTCCGCGTGCGCTCTGGTTTGGGGAAACGTCTTCCCCTCATCTGCCTCTGAATTGGGTACTACGTCCACATCCATGGGCTCCTCCGAACCAGGATACTGAAGCTCTCCGTTCTCAAGATCGACGCTGTGATCGCGGGTCTGTGAACGGGCCCGATTGTCGTCGACGGATAGCTGCGTCATCTTCAATATGCTCTCCACCTGGCCCTCCTCGCTCTCACCATCGACCACCATGACATCATGGAGCACGTCTGATGGTCGCGGCTCGGGCTGCTCAGAGGACCGCTTGGATGATTCTGCTGTTGCCTCCTTGTCACTGTCAGCCAGCATAGGAGGGTCTTTATCTTCAGAAACGAGCTCGTCAATCTCGGTCACGGCAGACTCGCGTTTACGCTTGCGTGTCTGTGGAGCTTCTCTTAGTAGGGCTTCAGGCGGCGGCGGATGGAGCATGTTCGCAGGGTTCTCGATGATGGCGAGATACCAATGGAAGCTGAAACGAAGCCGGATAGCGTGAGCACGCAGGTGAGGTGATTTGAGGAGTGAAGTGTACTTTTCGTTGATGGGCACGATTATGTACTTCTTGCTGAATATGTCCACCTTGGATGACCACTTCCGGACGCTGGGGTACGCATCTGCAACTCTGAAGAGTCATCAGTATGACGGGACTCCGCCAAGAGAGATGAAGACGCACTCTTTCTTGCTGCTAAGCTTCTTATAAAAGAAGGAGTTGAAGACGTGCACCTGGTCAGCTAGCTCCGGCAGTTTCTGGCGGAGATTTTCCATCCATAGTCTGTTGTGTACATGGGTCAGGCAACATGCGTCACTGGTCGCATATATGAACACACTTGAGTCCGAACTCGATTATAGTATCGTTCAAGTATTGCCCGTCGTCCAGCCGCTTCAGGTCAGCTCGCGTGATATTGACAGCACCTGTTCCGGTCTGAGGGTACACCAAAAGTCTGAAACAAGACGCAGTCAGTACGATCAGAAGCAAGAAACACCGGCAAGTAAACACACAATTCGTCAGGGTCAAGATCAGGAGACGGCGATCGACGTGAGCTCCGCGCGGACTGTCGAGTCGCTCGCCGTTCAGTACCGTATGTCCTTGAACACGGTCAGCGATCCGGGAATTTGAATTATGCCACTAAAGTCCTCTTACCGAGGCGGTGGTGCAGAGACAGAAGAGCGTGTGGATGGAGGCATTGTAGTTGAATCGTCGATAGCTGGACCTGTGGACAGAGGGGACCGTCGCGAGATGGGAGCAGAAGTGGAGGTACGATTAGCATCCCGCGTCGCCATCATTTCGCTTGCTTGTGCTACGTAATCCCAACAATTGTCTGAAGCAACACCTCTATGTTGATCCTATCAGTCGTGTTCAAGAAATGTAGCGTGGTATCAAGTGGCTCACCGAAGGACCTCGTGATTCTGATGTATTTGAGCCTTGAGCAGCCCAACAAGCTCCTTGTACGCCTGGCCGTTTTGCCAGTTCGCGTGCCGAAGCAGGAACTTGAACGACACCCAGCCCAAGGGCCGATCCACACCTATCCAGGCAATCAATAAGGTACGAAATGACTCTGTACTAGCGAACATACCAGGTTGAAAGCTGACATCATCCTGGCTCTTTGGCCGTACGCTCCGAGTCGTTTTCAACTTAATCACGGCCATGGTGTCCGGCTCCCACTCAGAAGCGGGGTCAGTGAACTAGACACGACCCATGCGTTGAGCGCCTTCGTGCACAAGAAGATGGGCAAGCACAACTACGTACACTGACAGCACTAAAATCTTGAGAAAGTCTGAACACCGCTAGGGGTGTTTGTGTGGCCTGTGCAGGCAAGACCTTCAGAACATAATTGCTCTTATTCGAAACGAACTCGGTAGTAAGCCAGGCGACCGGACCATCCTCGCTCTGGTCAAGATGACAACCGAACGACCATGCCTGGAGGGGAAGAGCAACGGAGGAGGAGCGCTTGTTGTTCTTACGGAAACCAGAAGACGAGGTAGCTATATCATCGAGAGGGTGTCCGACATGCGACGGCTGGTCGGAAGGCCCTGGCTTCGATGCCGGCTGTAGTAACAACTCGTATCAGAGAGTGATGTTATAGCGGCATAACTCAGAGTAACCTTCTGATTCTTCCCCTTCATCTGACTCTTCCTTGACTGGGACTTTGGCTTCATTTCGTTGAAGTCGATGGTGCGCACCGGCTCATCCGCTTTGCTTTTGGATGGCGGCTCCTTCCGGTGATGTAACGGACCGCTTGTCTCGAACATCTTGATGTTGCCTTGAACGAGACCGACAGGTATCTTGGAACGACCGCTTGGCGTTGTGGCTCGGCGTTCCTCGGACTTCAACGCGACCACCGGACCCTGCGCCTCAGATTCCCGGTCGGAGACGTCGAATCCGGACGCGGACTGGACGTCATCGCTAACGCCGTCATCGCCATCGTCGATGATTGTGACTATCTGAGGGTCATTCCGCATCTTCTCCTTTAAACGAACGGTCGACGATCCGTCAGGTGGCAAACGCGTGCTATTCGGCCTTCGACTAGGCATAGGAACGGGTTTGTCAAAGTCATGGACTTCCTGTACTTCCGACGACGGCTGGTCAATCACGTCCAAGGGGTCGGGTGACTGCGACAATCGACGTCCTTTATTATTTTCCTCATTGCGAGGATAGGACTGCCCAGTGTCCTCATCGCTGATTGTCTCCGCGTCCGAGGCAGACTGACCATGCGGCTCTTTACCCTTGCCCTTGCCTTTACTCTTCGACGTGCCCTGTGCTACAGGCAGGACAGCCGCAGTGGTCGTGTGAGAATTGTGTTCCAAGATCTCGTCACCAGACACTTACCTCCATCCTTGAAGTAGGCAGACGACTTCTGGTACGATGGGCTTGGATGTGAAGTCTTCTGCCTCTTGTGAGGATGAGGCGACGAGCGATACATAGCATGGTCCTCATTGTTACGACCTTCAAACCCGGGGGCACCCAAGATCGTCTTCGTTGCAGTGTTGTTCCCGGGCGTGACCTCTAGGCCAGCTCTCGCCCGCAGAGGACCTTTCTTGTGGTTCACACCGAGAGTGTCGCGCAATGCACTGTTCGTGTACGGGCTAATGCTGGCAATTTGGCGACGTGGAAGACTCTTGATATGCCGCATGCAGTTGAGGGTAGGGGGAGGGAGTAAAGCAGAAACGACCACCTACCGACGAGCTGGCCGTGGGTACTGGGACTCGCGTGGGCTGGGACTTCCAAGGTCTACGTTGTTTTGAAGCATGCATCAGCATATATGGAGTGTTATTACCCTATGGAGGGACGCACAAGGACTCTGCTGACATAGGCCGAGACGCGTCCCTGCGATTAGCGGGTGTGCCGCGGAGTCCGTGTCCAGAAGCTACGACGTTGAGGGTAGACACAGCGTGGCGATCTTGCGTAGAAATACCGGGACTCATGCAAGGCAGCAGTGAATATATATTCGATAGCCAGGCAGCTCAGAGATGAGAGAAGAGAAGGTAGGCGCGAGAGGACAAGGAGGATGCATGCAGAAGCTCTTCAGCAGGCCTCACGCGCGAAGACGCTACCGCCGCCCGCGCTAGCTGACGCCACGTGATGCTCTCAATTCGGCGACTCGACCGCAAGCGGTGTCCAATCTCCTCCCACACGACCAGACACAGTGTGGTTGAGTGCAGTGAACAGAGGGCACCCGCACAGATATCCAGAATGTGATCGTGATCTATTCTGTTCGTCGAGGACAAGAAACGGTGAGTGGGCCGAGCACGTCGGCAGAGGCGCCCGGCCAGGCTCATAACGGTATGTGCATACAGAAAATCAATATAGAGCTCGGTGCCCTCGGCGGATGTCTGACGGGAAGCCGGTATGCACTAGAGTAACTAGATTCCGACATATGTGGTCAAAGGTAAAGTGTGTCCGTTCCTAGGCAAGAAGGGTAACGTGCATGCACACAACGACAGTGGCTGCGTATGAAGGCCAAAGTCGACGAAGTCGTGTGCGAAGGCACTAGGAACGCAGATAGCAAAATGCGTGCGAGGGATGTCCTACACTACTTAACGATCCAATCGTCCAGTACTTGTATACACATACATGAGTGCATGAGAGTTCGTGCAGGATTCGTGAGGTGAGATGCGAGATGTGATATGGAGCGATTATGCGGAGAGGGTAGAGGTGACGGGCAACGCATAGAATGTGCAGGAGGCTTGAATGCAGTGCGAGACATGGTAGCCTCGTCAACATCCGTCGTACTTCGAGTTTCGAGGATATGTATAACCGGCTTGATCCCAGGTTGTAAGGTTCGGGTTCGAATATGCGTTTAGATGGCTGGCAAGAACTCGTCAGATGGGCGGTTGACAGCAGGAAAATGTATGCCTTCTCTTACTTGTTGATGTAGTCTGCCGTTGGATGTGACTGGGGGTCGCACGAGTACGAGTCCTCACCGATCACGTCGTTGCGCTGATACACGCGCACGTAGTCGATGTACATACTCACAGGGAACGTGAGGTGCTTAAAGTCTTGTGCCTGGAATCCGGCTGCAAGAACGCGTAAATTGCGAACATTGCAAGCAGCTGCATGACTACTCACGTGACATGCCCAGATTGAAGATAATATACTGTTCCCAGCGCACGTCAGAACCCGATTCCCGTACGAGCTCAGAACAGGTGCATGCTTACCATGGGCTCCTCCGGGATCATTCTCGCGCTGATCTCTGTGGTCGAGTCTGGTCCAATCGTATCTGCCGTCATTGTCCACGTCTTCTGGCCGTTCGCGACCCAAGTGACGAAGCCCTCGTCGCGATTCTTCGAATTCGACCACCACTCGTACCCGTACACCGCATAGCCCTGGTCATTGTAGTTCGCATTGTTGATATCCGTGACGGCAGAGATGGCCTGCTGGTACACGCCACCCTTGTACGTGTTAAACTTCGTGATCGAGGTGTCGTATATGGGCGTTACGTCGGACGTGTTGACAAACTCGTATTGGTAATTGTACGGGGCGGTCTGGTAACTCTGCGAGACTTCAGCCTGGAACCGGCTCACGTCGATTTGGGTCTCAAAGATATCAATCTCCGGCACGCCACGGCCGACATTGACCGAGGGACCCGGATGGTCCGAGTTGGGACACGTGCAGGCGGATAGCTTTTGGCCAGGCATGAAGCTAAGTGGGGTCCCGCCCTTGCCTCCGGTGGCAGCCACAGCGGGGTTCCCGCTCTTGTCCGTCTGGTTGGGGAACGTACCGAGGTCGCAGGAGTCGTAACTGTATGGCCACGTTCCCTCAGTTGTAGCGCCATAACCTGCCCGTCCCTGCGTGAGATAATGTCAGATAAGCTTCATCACGAGGAGAATACTAAGACAGACGCACAAGGTTGCCCATAGTCCACGCAGCAGGCCACAGTCCAGGAGCCTGCGGGCTGCCTGGCATGCTGACCGAGACCTCGATATACCCCGTAGTAAAGCACAGCTTGTTCCACGATTGCAGCATGCCGCTCATGAAGTCGAGTTCGTGATTTGGTGTCTCCGTCATCGTGATAACCAGCTTTCCGTTCTGCGTCGTGATTGTTGATGGGTCGTACCACTCGAGATCGACAGTGGGCCAGTAGTGGAGGTCGACCGCCTCCCAGAATGGGTCATCCCCGGGGTAGAACGTGCGGCCATCCTGGTTGAACTCATCGCTGAAGACGAGACTATACGACTTGCCATCGAGCCCTGTTCGTGTGCGCGCAGATTGAGGCGTGTCGGAGTCAATCATGTTTGGGAAGTTCGTGAGTTGGGGTACTTGACCAGACCCGTTCACGCCCCCGAGGTTGAAGCCCGCGATCTTCGGTGATTGGTGGACGTAGTGGTCGATGATGGGGTAGGCAGCGAAGAGCACAATGATACCGCCGCAGATGAGGAAGAGAGCGGAAGCGTTCACCCACCCTCGGGAGGAGAAGGGGGCACAACTGCGGTCTAGGGCAGCGTCTCGGACGGGGTCAGGGTTGTGGAGCGCATCGTCCAAGTCGGGGTCCTTGGTATCCCACATGTACGGGTATTGTTGTACAGTTGCTGTAGTCGCAATGGGTGCTGTTGTGGTTGTTGTCTTCTCGTTCGTAGTGCCGACAGAGGCTTCGGAGGGGGCGTTACTGAACCGCGAGGGCGCGTATGCACGCGACCCATTCGTCATCGTTGGGTCGTACTACCTTGCATGTCAGGGTCTCCGCGTGGTCTTAGAAGCTAGTAAACGTACCGAGTATGGACCATACCCTCCTCCGATATATCCAGTCGCAACACCTTGTGTTGTGTCGTTCTTTTGGCTGAGTTGGCTCGAAGATGCCCGCGGAGGGTTGAAGGATGGCTGTGGCGGTTGTGATACGTACATTCGACTCCCTGTTGGGCTCTGAGGGACGGCATAGTATTGGTTGGACGGCGGAGGGACTCGTCTAGGAGGTGGAGGCATGGTGGTTCGTGGCAAGAAGGCGACGGCCTGCGGACTGACGTCTGAGAATGTGGTGGGAATCTGCGCCACCCGTGTAAGTTCTGACAACTTTATTTGTTACACTAAAGCTGGACAGTCGTAAGCCGGTGGAGGAAGGTACGTCAAACGGAGGGGGAAGCGTGAGTTTAACGGAGGGTGGTGGAACAAGATGGAGGATGAGAAGGAAGCCGGATCTGGGCGTTCACGACGGGGGAGGATTGCCGCGTGGTTCAACACTGTCCGGATCCGGGGGGTTTTGGGATGGCTGTGCTGCCGCTGCGAATCTCTTATCCCGTAATAATCACACCCCATTTCTGGTACCTCCACACTGGGAAGCTAATAGCTCGACCGCACTTTCCAGAGACTTTCCAGTGCTATTCAAAGCACTGGGACGAGCAGCCATACTCTGAGCAGGCGCTAGCTGCGCACTTGACAGGACGCAGCAGTGGCACTACCACGTTCGGTATCGCTTGACGTCATAAAACCCATCGGCATCCCAGCCCAGTGGGATAAACAGACCTCCAATGGCCACGTCGGTCGAGTAAGTTTTCCTCTGCTGGGTCATCGAGCACACAGGACAAATATTGACGTGGACAATCACATCGACGTCTCCGATAATATCCGCTCTACAACCGCGGCTAGACTCTGGGAGCGGTCCGACGAGGCGGAGATGCATGACTTGGACGCCGGAGGTCTTCACACAGCTATATCGATACGCATTCGGTGCTACTAATGGTCACTGCCTTCCGGCAGCAACGCTGTAATGAGATAAGGCGTAGCTATCCCAGCAAGTAAAATCAGGAGTTTCCTGCGGCCGCCATCGACACCGTCGTCGTGAGGATGAGCGAGCGCAGGCTGCAATACAGTGGCGACGTAAAGAAACGTGCCTCCCTGATGAAGTGTTAACGCTGGCTCGCCTCGAGGCTGTGAGAGACCCACCGAGAAAAGGAGCGCCGTGCCCTGCCAGGCCCCGCCGCTTCCGCCGAAAAACGACAGCACAGCGTACGACAGAAGCGTCGCAATAGGTGTCGTCGAGCTAAAGATAGCCAGATGTCGCTTGCATTCGGCAACTGGGAGGGACATGGATAAAAGGGACGTCGTGAGAGCGAGTGCAGTCGGAGCTGAAGAGACAGCAACTTAATCAGGAGGCTATGGGGGCGCAGCGGAGGAACGTAGGTCTCACCTTTGTGGACGACCAGTGCAAGGAAGACCGCGATAAACAACCGTGACGGTCCAGAGTTTTCATCAGTGCCAGACGCAGAGAGCGCTGCTGAACCCATTGCAATCCCGTCTACAAGAGCGTGTACGGCCAATCCGAGGGTGAGTGGATATGCACGTTGACGAAGCTCAATATTTTCCGATCCTGAGTAGAGGTAGGGACGACTTCTTGTATCTGAGGCGATACCTTCGGTTCGCTCAAGCTCACCAAGCTCGGCATCGAATTCTAGGGAGGACGACTCTGCGGGTAACGATGCTTGACCACTCACGCCGCCGAAAGTGGGTGAATGAGAGGAAAACTGGCGTTCAACGACAAGCATAAACGCAAATCCGCTCAGCAGCGAAAGTGCGATAGCCGTTCGAGGGGCATTGGCCTCGATAATGCCAAGCACTCCTCTTCCGGGGAAAGTTAGAAGGGCCTAACCGAAGTGAAGATCAAACGTACTCGGGTATCACTACACCTAGAGCTGCACCGAGGAGCAGTCCAGTACCGTATGTTGTCAAGGAAGCCAGAGTAGACTCTATCGAAGTATGTCAGCAGGTGACATTCAACGACGATAGCTGACCAGCCGAGGTCGCAGCTCAGAACCAGGACGGCAATTGCCGGAGAACTCCCTAGTTCAGTGCATGCAAAGGATTTGCTCTTGCACGGGCGCATACGATTGAGGGTGACTTGTTCACCCATCCGTCTTGTGCTGCTCTACGGCCACGAATAACGCATACACCAAGCGTAAGAGCCCGATGAACTCCGCTTCCATTATCACAGTTGATGTCATCTCGATGCCGTTGTTCCCATAACCTATAGCTTATGAAGGTCGAGGGACATTATTGACGATTCTCCGGACGATGGATTCCGCGAGCATAGGGGTTTTCGGATGCTCGAGTCACATGGTCATGTTCCTGAGCAGACATTCCCTTCTCTATACGCTGCAAATGTCCTACGGGACTGACTGAGAAGAACCACTCACTTGAGAACGTGACGGACAAGGGAAGCATTCCCATCCCAAATGACGCCGCACCCAGCAGGCCAGCTACGAAGACGGCCGAGCTAAGACTCATGGTTCCGCGTCCAAGTTGGTGGTACTGATCTTCTGTGTGCGAGAAAGGATATTTGGCGGCTATGAGGTTCGTCGATTGCAAGAGGGTTTCAGAATGCGTCGTCGAGTGGTAAGTGAGGATGACAAGTTGCAGGCGTGTACGCAGAGCGGTGACATGTGCTGGGGCGTTACAAAACCATAAATCCGGCGGGTAAATAGGGTACAGAAATCGCTGCGAGAGAGTACGTGGACCCAATCAAAGGTCGCGAATGGCGGCCTTTTGGACGCGCCCGCACACGCAGTCTCATCTACTTCACATGACCTACGCGACGCGCAGATGTGTTGCGTTAGCGCCGAGCTTGTCCCTTCAACCTTTACTTCATCTTATCCGCTACTTGACACAGCCCTCGGCCTACTGCCGCCGGCCGCATGCTCCTCTCAACTCTGACCACAAATGTCTTTGCTGCGACCTAGTGTACGTCTGGTCCAACGCTGATATCCCGAAGATCCTACCTCCTTGCTCCCTCAGGGTATCATCGCCTGCCTGCATCTTCACCTTGGTGTCGTCGAGTCATCCTTCTCTTCCTCTGTCTGACTTCTCATTGCTTCTCGGATACTGGCTGCACATGTGTTGCACTCTCATCTCTCATCACATTCAGGGGTGGGCGTATCTTTCCTTGTGAAGCCCCATGCCAAACCTCCAGAACAGTCCAGGAATCCTGAAATCACGCGGCCTCGTCTTCGTAACGACGCGTCTCCTTCTCTCCACCCACGCAATCTTAAAGATATCACAGCGGACTCGATGGTGACATGGAGATTCTCATGAAACGACCATACGGACGAACATCGGCACTGCAAGTCAGAATTCAGCTGCACCTCATATAACTGCACAGCCCGTGTGCACACACCTGCTGCCTGCGGTGAGTTTCGTAGCGAACTGCATGAAATTTCCGTTGATTAGATTGACAGCATGAGGCCGAAGCTCTCAAGCGCATCTTTCCTCCAATCCATTGGCTATGCTACCTCATTGAGTAGTGTCCCTGGTGGTCGTCGGTCATACAGGGTGCGCAACCAATCAACCTTTCCTTCCGACCTTCGACTTCCAGTCTGTCTACGAGTCGGGGTGTATACGGCGGTCTTAGGAGAGGCACGCGGCCATAAACGCGTGTCCGGTTCGAGGTCGACTTGGCAGGTTGATTCGGCTTGCAATGACACCTTGACTGGAGCTCAACGCCTGTCATAGGTAACACCGGCATGGCTTACAATCAGCTCCGTCCCCCTGGATGTACCGTTCAGATGTTCGCTGTAAGGAGTGACGAGGCGGGCCCCATGCATACATGCGATGGCGCTCTATTTCTTACGCACGGGCCACTTTCCCGGCTTCGTCTCTTCTCAGTCGCTCACACCACTTGCCGCCCTGGCCGCCAAGTCTCCGCTCTTGTGGCTCACGGCGGCACTCCAGGCCATGTCCTGTGGACTCACTGCAGCACCTAGAACATTCGCTGCGGCTCGGCGCCCTGCGTCCGAAGCTCGAAGCTCGGCAAGCAGGGCACGTTGCTGCACCGCCTTCCCTTCACAAAGTTCATGAACGCTGGTGCATTTCCGAGGTCAGCGGCGGATCTTGACGCAACTCGTAATGGCAGCTCGAACGCTCGCGGCTTTTTGATGCCACCGGCAGTATAAAGGTGCACTATTACCGCAGGGAAAAACGGACATCGTCTCTACAGTCCTCTTGTCTACCTTACTCCTGTACGCCAGTGGCACTCGACAAATTCAATCTTTCTATCACACGAATTTCATCATGCTCCACTTGTTCATCCTTGCGTTCCTCGTAGCGTCTGCCTTTGCGCAGAGGTGCCAAATCGCCGCACCCGCCGAATGGTCGACGGTCGCTCCAGGAAGCAACATCACCGTTGAAGTCGACAGACCCGTATGCATCCCTAGCTCTCTTCCTACCATCATCTCTTGCTCATCGCGCTCTGCTGCCAGATGACCCTGAGCAGCTCCCAGGAGGTCGCGGTCGTCATCGGCTTCTGGGCGTGTAACGGACCTTGCAACGAGACGGACGTCACCCAGATCATGGGCAACGTCGTCTACAGTGGTCCTTACTCGCCGCAGCTCGTGGACGCGGGCTTCAAGCCACCATACCAAAATTTCACCGTCACCGTCCCCTCGCACTTCGTCCCTGGGCGCGAGGTCAGCCTGAATGTCGCGCACTTCACGCTGATTGGGGTACGTCTTTCTTTCGCATAGGTGATGGGCCACAAAGGAACTGACGCGTGTTTTGCCTTAGGCTGGTCTTGAGCCATTCTTGGAGACGTTGAACATCACCCTCAATATCGGGTCGGCGTGAGATGCCGACTCTGGATGGAGCAGTGAACAAAAGTACTGATTGTTTCGGACGGACCTTGGGCTTCGCCGAAGATTGTGTTACGGACTTGGACATTCGGACTCCTGCTGTGTACTCGATAGCCTCCTAGCTCCATTGTCGTACCGCATCTTCCCGTGGCCACCTCTCGTGTACTATATACGTTGCGCCAGTGTGCCAATGGAGTCAGCTGACGTTTTTCCAATGCCTTGATTCACAAGTAAGAGGAGTCAAGGAAGTAGCGGGGCCCCAGCTGTTGGTCTAATATGCGTCGATGACTGCATGACGGTCGCCGCAGATCCTCGTTGAGCCCGCCTGAGTTTCGGCGTCCGTTTCCCAGTTCGCTGCTACATATGACGTCATATGATCTGCGACGTCCGCCGTCCGAGTCATTATATTGAAAGTTGGACATCGACAAGGTCGGCTCGTTTGGATCTGCCGCCTCGTCTCTCTTTAGAGCCTCTCGGAATGGCCCTCTATAGTACTGGCACATGTCGCGCATACACATCTATAACCAACGCTGCCCAGTCCCTCTGCAAATCCCGATGCCGAACTTCAACCAGCACTCGGTCTGCAGGCCGAACAGGATCAGTACTTGGCCGCTCCAAACGCCTCTCCGCCTCTGCCGACCCCGCCTCGTAGACGCATGCCTCGCCTCACCCCACATCTTCATCTGCCCCACAGACTTCGCGCACCACAATCCCAGTTATTCAGCTCAATATGCATCTCTGAAAGTAGTCGGCCTGCCCGCTCGCACGCTCGGCGCGCACTTCGGCACCACACGTTGTTCTCGCATTGCAATTCGAATGACGTCCCTCGCACGTCTCGAGACACACCGCCCGGTCACGCTGCGGCACGGTTGGAGTGGCTGCACCGCTTACTGTATTCCCCCAGACGACACAGCGGCCGACCATCGCCCCCAAAACCAATATTGTCGTCGGTCACGCTCAGCATCTTGGGTGAGTCAAAGGTTTGTCCGAGTGATTATATAACGACGTTTGTCTGCCGCGTTTCATCTCGCTACTCCACCTGCCTTCCGCCTCGGCCTCTCGACGCGTTCATTGAAGCCATCGTTTACTCTCCCTTCCCCCTGAAGACCGCCACACCATGAAGTCCTTCGTCGCGCTCGCTGCCTTGGCAGCCTCAGCGTTCGCGCAGCGGATCCAGATTGGTGTGCCTGCGAACCTCGCTGAGATCCAGCCAGGAAGCAACATCACAGTCGAGGTTGACCGCCCTGTACGTGCATATCTTCTCCCGCGCCGGCCGACTACGTTCTCATCGGGCCGTGTGAGTAGAACTCCCTTACTGGCTCGACTGAAGTCGCGCTGGCCATCGGCCTCTTCCCTTGCGGCGGCGTGAAGGGCGCAACGAGCTGCTCGTCTATGGACGTCAGCCAGGTCCTCGGCAATGTCGTCTACAACGGCCCGTACAACCCGCAGTACGCCACCGACGCGCCAAGCAAACCACCCCACCAGAACTTCTCCGTCACCGTTCCGTCAACATTCCAGAGCGGGCAGGTCAGTCTGGGCGTCGCGCACTTTTCCTTGGTTGGGGTAAGTCGTCCATTTCATCATATTGCGGACCTGCACTCGAAGTACGAGCGGAATTTTGATCGCTTGTTCTGTCCGACAGGCCGGCCAGTCGCCCTTATATGAGTTCGTGAACGTCACATTGGTCGTCCCCTGATTGGGACCACCGACGACGACAGTGTTCTTCTCACTGCCTCCACCTTATGCCCGTCTGCCCCTCGTACTCAATGCAGCATTTGGTGACAGTTTCCATGACATGCTCTGCTTGTCGTGCAAGCATACCCGGACATTGGACTTGGCGGATTTTCACAGCTGCACTATATTAATCCATCACTATCACTAGTCGACGCTTCTAATACCATCACACTATGATATTTAATAATAGGGGTGTTCAGAGTGCGCGATTTTGAAGCGATTCTCCCAGCGATTCTGCGCCGATTTTGAATATCTGAATCGTGTCTAAATCGCGGCCTACTCTGACCACCCCATACTGAAGGAAGACTTTGGGAACGATTATGGTCTCGATTCTGGGGAGGATTTTGGAGGAGGCAGAATCACGGACAGCAGAATCGCGATTCTGAGAACAAAATCACGTCTAGAATCGGCCTCCAGAATCGTCCCAGAATCGCTCCAGAATCGTGCACTCTAACCATCCCTATTAATCAGTCGAATCGTGTTACTCAGACATAGTCCTAATGCCTCGAGATAGCACATCTGCATTGGACAGATCGATCGACCGCAGCGCAAGTTCGACAATGGATGTGCACACAAGAAGGATTGTCCCAAGTCCAGCAAGAAAAGCGTCGGCAAGTGAGCAAGAAAGCGAAGCTATTGGTGAATGATCCCACTTCAGCGGTCAGATACATGCACGCGTCCACGAGGCGAGCGTCCAGCCGTTCAACTCTGCGTCTTGGGCTCTGCATCCTCCTTTTCCTCTTCCTTGGCAGCCGGATCCTGGTCCTGGTTATCCTGCGCCCTCTTCGCATCCTCCTCCATCGCCTTCTGCACCTGCTGTTCCTGCTCCTCGACCTTCGCCCTCTCATTCGCCGCATCCCCAGCAGCCGCCTCTATAGCGCCCGCGTCGTGCGAGCTCGAGCCTGAGCTGCTCGAGCTGACGCTTGCGGGGCGCAGCACCGGCACCTCCTGCGTCTTTCCCTTCCCCTTCCCCTTGCCTGCAGTCGTTCCCGTGCCCGCGCCCCGCGCCTGGCGTTTCTCCTCCTTACGCTCCTCCTTCCAACGCTTGAGGCGGTCGTCGAACCCGTCCAGTGCACGGACACGGCCGAGCGCGCCGAGGTTGGAGGGTCGAGCGAGAAACGCCTCGAGTACGGGGAGAAGGTCTTTGCGCGGGCGGTACGTGCCCGAGTCGTTGTCAATCACGAGTTCATATGCAGATGGGGGAAGAGAGCTTGGGTCTGCACGATCGTCCTGAGGCTGGGACGCGTGCTCGTCGCTGGGCCCATCGTCCTGGTCAGGATCATCTTCGATGACGCCATGCGTGTCGAGGTGGTGCGCGTCGCCGTTCGTATGACCGTTTGGCTGAGGCTGGCGAGGAGCGTTGGTCTCCCGCATGCGGCGGACGAAGAATTCGCCGCTGTAGGCGATCTCGATGGAGACGTCGGAATGCATCGTATGTTTGCTCAGGAATTGGACCGCGAACTCGTCGCCAGTTTCCTGTAACCGCCGTAGCGTGAGCGAGGTGCCAGAGAACACGAGTACTAGGCCGGTGTGCTCACCGTGAAGCGCCATTGCCCGTCGAGCATGATCACGTAGGTGAAGACCCGACCCTCTGTTCCATACTCAACCAGGTCTAGGAACTTCCTCGCGAACGCCTCGTCAGGCTTCTCGTTGTTTGGCCCCACCTTTCCGGCGAAATGCACGTCATCGCCGCCTTTTCGTCCCTTATCTTCTCCTTCGAGCCCGGGTTGCTCCTCCACGACTCCCCATATGGTGTCCTTGTCCCACTTGTAGATGGCGCTATGTTGCTGGTGGAGAGCGCGGTGCAAGGCCATGCCTTCGATTCCCTTCGCGCGAAACATAGCCTTGACGAAAGGCTTGAAGCCAACGTAGCGATGGCGCAACGCGGATGGAACAGGTCCTATAAGCTGAAGGCGGGTCGCCTTGAACGACTGGACGGAAGCGAGGCGCGCCGCCAGCAGGGAGAAGTGCCGGACGAATATGTCTGATACATGGGGTGTATGAAGGACATGATATCATGACCTTGCTTTGCACAGAAGAAAGTGTACGCACGAGGTCCGAGGGTATATATCCGATTCGCATTGTCTCCCTCGAGACGAGGTGCAGGTCCAAGCACACGCACGCTCACGTAGACCCGCACTTGATGCCGTACGCGTCCTCGGGTGAACATCCTAGCCAAGTATGTGTTCATTCGCGTCCTCAAGCCTCCATGTCGTTTGTGAATCTTATGTTCTCGCTCGCCGGTGTCCCAGCCCTCCCTGAGTACCGAGCCCTCAGATCCTGGGATAGGTATGACGGTTCTGCCCAGCTTGTCGTCGTGGTCGCCTGGGTCCTCGTCCATCAGCCAGAGAGTGAGAGCAAAGCCAGAGGCGGGGATGCCAGAGACGAGCCATCGCGCGTTGGTGAACGTCGGGTTGAGAGTCTTGCGACTTGTCTGTGAGCGGAACGATAGTGATTGCACAGAGGGCGGCCCGGCGTCTCCGGTGAGATTGTGGAGAGGGGTGAGGGTAGCGTTGACATAGGGGTCGGAAGAAAGGTCGTTGAGGTCTGCGACCGGCACGTTAGTCGCGCGGTGGAAGACAATCTCGCAGGTATATCGTGCCTCAGAAGACGAGGACATGCTAGTGATACGGACGAGAAGGGCGCGACGGCGGGCATGCTGACCACCCGACTTTCTGGTTTGGGATATGACGTCATTACTACTGAGCAAGTCTCCGAACTACATGATACGCTCGACTACGTATGGTAAAGATAGCAAACGCAGATGATGAGACCCATTATAACCCGTGTATTATATTGTCCCTCCACTGTGTCAACCAACACCTCGGCAAGCCCCAAGACCCCTTACGCAGTGATCTGGATGACCGTGTTCAAGGTCTCCATCTGAGGCTGGTTACCAGCCTTCGAACAAGGGCCATAAGCATCATAGATGATAAGAGCAACCAGGCTACATACTCCCATATAGAAGAAGTGTGCGACTTGGAGCAAGGCCCTTCCCGCCGCCGTGTTCCGTGGGATCTTCACAGTATAGTTGTGTGAGATATCGGCATGACCCTCAACGGGCTTGGGTGTGTACGGGCCATGGAAGAGAACACGGGCGTAGTTCGCAGCTACGGCGTCGCAGTCGCCGGCAGCACCACAAGGCTGGAGACCAATCATGATAGCAACATCGGTCGAAGGGGTTTGGGTATCCTTCAGAGGGTTCAACGAAGGCATGTAAGTCCGAGTAGCACATCCGACATACCGGGCGGTCGATCTCCACAAGCAGGTTACCTCCCGCCTTCACTTCGGTGTTGGCTGCCGGTGACGCGATGGTAACCTTCTGCCCGACAGCAGAGGCAGCGAGTGCGAGAAAAACGAAGCCGGCCTTCATGACGTGGGAGGGAGCACGATGAGCTTGAGGATGGAGACCGGCTGCAAAGGCAATCCTCGTGTAGCACATCTTATACCTTTGGACGTCGGTTAGTGTGACAGACGGGTATGAGGAAGCATACGCTTCCCGCAACCGCTAGGACGACTCACCTTTGTCGAGCATACATACCCTTCACCTCTGTTTTGATGATGCGCCCATCGCTTGAAGGCGGACGCCGTCCTGCCGTTGTCGCAGCCCGCCATAGATAGCCCGGACACTCTGCGGACGAGACGAGTTTAGGCTGGGTCCATAGCGCGGCTAAGCTGGGGCGTACGTATGCGTATACGAAGACGGTTCAGTGAGGCAGCCTCGGCGGCGTATATTGGAGCCCGTATGGACACACCATGCGCGACAGGTCGACGGGCGATATGAGGCGGGGATAGCAGAACAGCACGTACGTATCGAACGAGTACGTTGGGGATCCGTCAGGGCCTTGAAGGGACTTTGGGATTACCCAATGCTTCCGTTGGTAGTAACGGGCCAAATAAGCTGCATGATCGACGAGGTGTATGCACTCTCACCGTATTGACGTTGCGCAACCCCGCTGACAATTCGAGGGTTTTCTGGTCTCGTCAGTCGACTCGCCCACGGCCACTCACACAGCCGATATCGTAGGATCGGAACAGCGAGGGCAGGCTGAGGCTGACAGGAGATCCCCGCGAGCTTGCGGGCATCTTCAAGCCATACATGTTCATGTGTTCGGGTTCGGGTTCGGAGCTCCCCACCTCATACAACGTCTCATATTGGAGGAGATGTTGGGCGGGTCAGCGAACGTTGATGTTGTTGTCACTGACTCACTAGCCCCGGTCAGAATTGAGCGTATCTCGTAGCCGCCCGTATTTCGTACGTCCGTATTTTGAGTCACGTCACCCAAACCGCCTGAGCGCTTGTCACCTGTACGTCACAACCCGCGCAACGACACTCGTTGGGGCCTTCGCGCACACTAGTGATATGATATCAGACTTTTGTGTACCGCTACTCGCGTTTCTTGCACATTGTTTCAGTGGACTGTATGAACTATCCAGATGTTGGGAGTGTAAGGGGCTCGCGGGTGCAGCAGCACAAGCAAAAGTTCAAGGCGGCTAATCTGACATTACACATTGCCATAGCCACCCAACTTGGGCCCGCTAGTTGAACCACATGAGGGTGACGATAGGAGATATCTTACTGCGGCTGCACCGAGCCCGCGCTAGTAAGGTGCGCGCAAGCAATAACATGGCTCGAAGGAGGCTCGCGACCCCAACAAATTCAGCTCAAGGTGAACCAAAGGGAGTCTCAGACATGACAAAACTGCTCTTGTGGTGAAGTACACTGTGGTTTCCAGAGACGCATAAATATGCAGATGCGCGCGACTTGGCGGCAATGGGGTGTGACAAACTGGTAGTAACAAACGCGCAGGCGGCTTGGGTGACGTGACTCAAAATACGGACGTACGAAATACGGGCGGCTACGAGATACGCTCAATTCTGACCGGGGCTACTGTCAGTTAACATTGGGCGCCTAATATAGAGACGCTTGTGGAGGCTACAAGTTGCCTCTGACTACCACGTTGGGCTGACCCCGAACCAACACGTCCAACATATGCTCATGCACTTTCTCAGACCAAGCTTCCCTGTATAGAACCTTTTGCACCGACGTGATCGTTACGGACGTAAGAGTGGAAGGTGCAATTAATCCAGCATCCGGAACGGTGCACGTGTCGTTTTCGCTGTTACAGGTGACGTCGACTCCGGCCAATCGTCCCCGCCATCTCATTCATTCTGCCAATGTACAGCCTTCTGAATGCTGGGGCCCCTATTCTGTGAAGAGACGAACACAGTTCAGACAGCTCACACGATGAAGGCACTGTTGTCGGCTGGGCTATGGCTTGAAGTTGGAGTGCCTCCAGCCTCTCCACGCCGCGGCCTTGCCGCCCAGCTTGTCAGCTTGTCCTAGACCCTTCGTGCGCTCCGATTCCGATGTCGGTCATATGCATGAGGCCTAACGCTTCTTTTCGGGTAAGTATTTAGTACAGGCTATGGTGATCATCGATCAGGGCTCGACCCCACTCCATCTTCACGAGCGTCCTGTCTCTCCCCATCCACAATCCCCATGAAGTCCGCCCTTATTACCGTTCTCGCGCTTTTGGCCTATGCGTATGCGCAAAGTGTCAAAATTGCTGCCCCAGCAGCAAACTCGCACATAACAACGACCGAGAACGTCGTAATCGAAGTTGAACGACCGGTACGCCTCTGGTCGACTAACTGTGGTGTGTTTGCTGACTCGGCTCCCTACAGAACTCACAGACCCCGTCGAGAGATGTAGCAGTTCTCATTGGGCTACGGTCGTGCCCCAATGGTGACTGCGATTCCGTCGCCGACTCGAGTGCTTTGGGCACGATTCTCTACGGCGGAGCGTATAGCCCGATCCCGCGCACTGGCGGTGGAGCTATGTACGAGAACTATACTGTCCTCATACCCGATAGTGTTGGAACTGGCAGTGCCCTCCTTTCTGTTGCCCACTTTTACGCTGGTGGGGTGAGTACATATGAGCCGTGTTCCAGAGGTGATACCATCCCTAATACTCCAATTGCATAGGTTTTGAACTCGCCTGCCATCGACCAGACCAATATTGTGGTACAAGTCGATTCTGCATAACCTACTGCTCTCAAGGGCGCAGCTTGGACAGACTATGAACTTCGAGGACTTCGTTGTAAATGGGACTTTCGCATACTGTATTGTATTAATGCGTAGTTACTCAGACGGCCATGTTTCGATAGGCCATCCTTACAGTGCTCCCGTTGTCGCTTGATATATCCCGAACATCTGCATTCTCGTCACCTGTGGCGTGTTCATTTGTGGTCTCGTTTACCCATGTAAGATGTACGTATGAGTCCTACTATAGTGATCATCATAGTATACTGATATTGTTACAAAGCGTCCCTGATAGATCGTCCATCTAGTCCGGCAAGCATCGGAAGGAAGTGTCCACCGTGCCTAGTTCTCGATGAAGATGGTTTCATTGAGGACCTCGAGATAAGGCCAGAACAGTTCCTGCGGTGGAGCGGAAAGCATCAGTCACTGTAAGAATCGCACCATCGGCAACTATTGCTCACCCCGACCAAGGCGAAGTGGGCCACTGCAAGCACTGCCGGCCCAAGCTGAAAGTCCCCGGGGACGGTGACCGTAAAGTTCTCGTACTCATTGGTCCCGACAGGTGCCACAGGATGATATGGTCCGGCATAGAGGATGTCACCCATCATCCAGGCTGAGTCTATGTCGTCGCAAGTCCCTGAGGGCGCGCGGTCGACGCAGGAGAGAAGGCCGATGGCGACAGAGACATCACGAGAACCGGTAAGGCTGTCCTGAGGATACCATAAAGATCAGGTCGTGCTGAGGTCCGCGGCGTAGTGGTAAAGGACGTACAGGTCTGTCAACATCGACAATGAAGCTATCGCCTGGTGCAAAAGTGGATTGGGGCGGAGGAGCATTAATGAAGGCATTCTGCGCAGCAGCAAGTGTAAAGAGCAGTGACCATATGAGGGCATAGGCGAGAGTCTTCAACATGCTCTAGGATTTGGTGTTGTCGTGGAGGTATGACTGTGTTTTGATGAGCTTCGAGCTTTGGCACATTTATACGGCCAGGGATTTAAGTTCGCTCGACCGCCCAGATCAAACGACCTTCGGCCGACCAGGGTTAGGCGGAGCCACCAGAGGGCAACAATGGCCGTCAGGCAGTGTAGACTCCGTATATACGCAATGCAATGAGACCGGGAGGCCTAGTTCTCCGGTGTGACCTGGGCACTAGACAGCGCAAGAGCGGCACTAGTCCATGTTACAAACGGAGCGCTATGTCAATTTCACAAACAAATCGATGATAACCGGATACTCAAATCAACGCCGGCACCTTGTGAGAAAGGATCACATGCACGAGACTGTCCGGGAATGTTGTATGTGGGCGTAATGCACGAAGAGCCATTGCAGTAACAGCCATCATCGGCGTTTCCCGCAGCCACCATTTCTTCTGTAGACGCGCATAGCGTCTGTCGATATCCAAACATCAACTTGCGTTGACACCACGTCCTTGATTACCCTGGGTGACTGAAGATGGTACCACAAAGGAACGGAGATAGTATCCGAATTCTCTTAAAAAGTAAGAGTTGGTGCACCCGTCCCCCCTCACACCCTTCAGCCTGCTGCTCATCATGACATGCCGCAGAATTAAGCAGAATCTCCTGTAGAGCTTCAAGGCCTTTTGACAGGGGCCTGATCCTGTTGAGGCGCGTCAAGGAGTGATAGGATTCATGTTTTACTGGTGAGTGCCGTCGCTTCCACACGGTGCACGTGTCCCTGAAGTTGTGGTCCAACAACGCCTTTGGGAGTCCCTCGTTGCCGACAGCTCTGGCTAGGTTCCGAGGCCGCTCATGCTGCTTCAACGTTGGTTGCCAACAACTATCGGATGTCTTTTGCCACTTGCGCGCAGGCTCTTTGGCTGGCTATCGGTCTCGTTTGAAGGTGTACCACCCACCAGCTGAGCAGTCTCATCACAGATCATCTGTAGTAAGTTCCGTAGTATACAACTGTACATTGTACAATCGTGCGCTGTACTGATTGTTCCCCACAGGACTCAAACTCTATCGACATACGATGAAGTGCGATCATGGCTGAATCTCAACGACTTGGTTTACTACCTCGAGGAAAGGCTCTGTCCCCTGGAATCCGAGTTGCGGTCAGTCTTTGATAATGCCCTTGGTGCCTCTATCATTTACGCACTATAATCAAGGCGAAATGCGCCACAGCCAACACCGCCGCACCGGTCTGGATGTTGTCCGGGAGCTGCACGGTGAAGTTCTGCGCGAGGTCTGCGCGCCCATTGCCCACAATCGTGGGGGTGTAAAGCCCGGAGTACAATGGGCGGCCAATGTCCCCCGCTGTATTGACGTTGTCGCAGGATTGGCCACAGGACTGAATTCCTATAGCGATCGCGACTTCTTGCGAACCCGTGAGACTATCCTGCTCGCCAGGCATGCAACGTCAGTTGGAGTACTAGAAGCACCCGGAGAACATCACGTACGGGTCTCTCAACGTCGATCACGAACGTTTCTCCGAGAGTTAATGTCGTGTTGGCAGCTGGGGCTACAATTTTAACCCCTTGTGCCGCCACAGCAGCCACGAAGGAAGCAAGCACAAGTAAGCTATTGCGCATGGTGGGAAATGGCAACTAGAGAGGTGTGGAGGGAGCAGTAGACTTGGTATGTAAGTTGCTGCTGTCTCTGCAGTGGGTGGTCCCTTATATACGCCTGAAAGTATCGCCCAGCCGCAAGAGGTTTCGTGCTACACACTAGCATCTCCCGTACCAAGCGGACGGACCGGTCGCGGGTACGGCAAACCAGGCGCCAGTTTCAAATGATAGCGCCCCCGACTCCACCATACAGTGCTACGCTATGGGGTAGCCGGGACCGGAAGCTTTGACAACCTAGCGTCGCAATCCTCGGCATTGCCGTTAAGAGAGGTTGTTCAGTCCTCGCTCGGTGAGTGTTTTGCACGTGCATGCACAACACGTCTCCGATTTGGAACATGGCTCCTGATCGAGTACGATTCTGCATGTCTCCGATGATCAAAGTCTCAGTCAGGTTATGGACGGCGTAAGTTCACCATTGGAATCCTGATGCATTGTGCTATTTCTCGATACTTACTTGTCGGACCGGGAGCAGGTTTTGTGCACTCCGCCTCTTCGAGTCGGTGATCCTGGGCTGTGCAGAATCTCATTTCACCTGTTGCAGCCCGTTCTTAGTAACCGAATACCGTTCGTTATGCACTCCGTCTCAAGCCAGTAATCTAAACCGCGCAACACAGAGCGCGATGATTGGGTAGGCGGGAAGTATGGCTAGGCGAGAGTGAGCACCCAGTTGGTTGCTATATTGTATCGTGGTCAGAATCGTATCGTTCTCTGGGGACACCCATGCACCTCTCGTCGCTACCGCTGAGATGTTATGCGATCGGCAAACTCGACGATATCCTATTTCAAGGAGGGTACTTTGGGTGATGTGGACATCCCTGCTGAATTGTTGCTCACAAAGCATGGTTCTCAGCAGAGCTTACCTCTCTGATCTATATATTGGAGCGTGGCTAGTCACAGTAGTCCATGATGCGTAGCTAGTAGTTGTCGACTCAAAAATCATCCGCTTGTCCGCGCCGAATACTCCTCTGAACCGCCCGCCTACTGCGCCGCAGTGGGAACTGCATATGTAGTCTGCCAAACCGTGTAGACTTTGTGCAGGCGTAAATAGCGGACTTTGTCAAGACATGGGTTTACGTCCTATATAGGCGAGGCAGAGGCTGCGGCCCGCGGGGGATGCTGTGCCTTCAACGCAAGCGAAGTACCGCGAGTCGACTGCGAGCGATCAATTGATGGACAGGGGGCTGTTCAGATCGGCTTCAGCGGTCTGCGCTGCTTGTCATGCGCATATTTATTTACGGTGAATACAAAAAGTCTCTTGCGTTGCTGTCAACGAATTATCTGGCAGTCCTGTTAGCGTCATCATCTCCCTCCTCTTGCCACGCCCAACCGCAGACGACCACAAAAAAACCCAAGGTGAGCATCGATTGACTCGTCGCGCGGGGTGTATACGTGGCACAGACTGAACCGCATCCCACTTCACGTCCTCCAGACGCACAATTTGAGTGCACCTACAAAAACACGATGATCACCAGCGCGGCAAACGAGCAGCTCCCTCCCATCCAGCGCGACCTCAAAGCCCCGCTCCAGACACAGCCGGCACCCCCTTCGTATGCAGAAACCTGGGTCGCGGACGCCTCGTCGCGCGCAGCCATCCCCGAGCCCGCTCCCTCTCAGTCAGCGCCCACCCCAGGCCCGTCATCTGCGGGAGCCTCTCCATCGCAAGCGACTCCTACTGATGCGCCGCCCGTCCATAGCCCCGACGTCCCCCCCTACGCATCGCACTCGCAGGCGCCATTCGCGCACATCGCGCCCGCGGAACCGCTCCCTGCCTCCTCCCCGCACTCGTATGATCCCAACAACGCGGGCTCGAAGGTCAAAGGCTCCGGCACAGGGAGCAAGTTCGCGAAAGCGATCGGGCAGAGCGCCGTCGCAGTGATCACGATGCCTGTGATCATAGCCGCGGCCGCGCTCTACGGGACGGGCAAGCTGCTCGAGGGCATCGGGAAAGGCTTGAGTGTCGGGCCGGAGGCGCTGTTGAAGGCGTACAAGAAGACGAACGGGAGGCCGGAGGCCATCGTCAACCCGTACGTCGATGGCCAGGGCGGGGTGGGAGATGCGGGTCGGAGGGAGGGTCGTGGGTCTAGGCGGCACAAGAAATAATGCGCGTGGTGCCAGTGAGTGAATCTATCTATTTGTGGTTTGAGGAGCGGACTTGGAGCTATGACGGGCGTCGACTATATGGGCCGCCGAATGGACGTGGTGCTCAACTAGCATATCGCATTTTATTCACATTTGGCAAAGACTGTACAACAGAGACGATCGCATAATCTATGCGCAAATACCAGCGACTGACACATACAGTAGACTACCTCATAATGCATAGGGTTGGTACCCCCATTCCCGTATGCATTATGAGACATCATGCATTTTCAGACGGCCTGTCGAGTGTGAAGCACGGGTTTGGTACCCATCCGGGGCCTCTGCGGCGAAATGCATTATCAGATGACCTCATGCGTTATGAGGTATGTAGTCTACTGTAGGATTCAACTATACATAGCCACACGTCCATTGGTTAGCACCTTGGTCAATCCCGTACGGAATGTGCTTGTATGCAGTCAGTATGCAGTCAAAGCGCGTTCGCATACGGAGCGCTATTTTCGTCACTCGCAACGTGATGGTCGTGTGGTCTGCACGGGGGCCAGATCACGATCCGGAGAGAACGTAGTGCGGTAAGGTAGACGTACTCTGAGGCTACCAGTTGCCGTATACATCGGGGCCAGGTCCGTCATTGACTATATTCGTGAGCGTTCCGGCCCAACATGTTTGTCCGAGGATTTACCTGGTCTCTTCTAGGTCTGCCCGACGTACAATGGAAATTGCAGAGATCGGGCAGCTCTAGGCGCACTTATAGCATGAATTGCGAGAGGTCTAGTGTTTAAACATTTGACCACGGTCGACAGGGGTTCGTGAGAAGAGCGGGCTACTCGTGAGATTCCGCCTTGTCTATCTTGTCCTGCGGAGCCCATCGCGCAGAAGGCAATCCAAGGATACTTACCTCAAGAGCAACGCTGGCAGAGTGAAACGTGTCTCGAAGCCGGGACTACAGTACTAGCACGTACTAATTGTTCGCAGTCGCGGCTGTTTCAGCATGCGTGGCGTGTTTTTCTTGTTCCCCCTAGCGATATTGATGACAATTGCGTGTATCCGTGGACGTCAGCACAAGTAGACGCTTTGCAAACGCCGATCTGAGGTGTGGAGGTACAAAATCCCGGGCGTGGCGCGCCATGGCCACCGGCATGAGGAATGACATCGGAATCGGGGAGAGACGAGACGCTGCTTGCTCAGTGGTCCGGACGTTTGCTCGCTATGCGATCGGAATCGCGACCCGAATTGAATTGAGCCAGAGATGCCCGGATGGCTCGGGGCAGCGAAGAGGCAGCAGGTGCTATAGAACAGGCTCCTTGCAGCTGAGGAGTGGGTAGATCGGGGAGAGAAGGCCGGCCGAGAAAGACCAGTCGGGTGGGTCTGCCGAGAGCGTGCTCGAGAAGGCTGGAGAAGAACGTTGCGAGGAGGGGGCGTGGGTGGGGCGTGGGTGCTAAAATGAGCGTGCACGCTGCGTGCGTACGTGAGGCGGGGGATCGACGAGGACGACTCCTGTCAGGACCGACACAGTCCATGCTGGTTGAACGTCGGGAGCGGGATAGAACGGTGTTCACGACGGGGGGGATATGGCGGTCGGGGGCGGTGCGCGGTCGGGTCCCCAAAAGAGGAGCGAGAGGAGCATATGACCACCAGGTCTGGAGCGAGTGTGCATCAAATAGGACATTCGCCAGTTTTCGCCTTGTGCTCTTCACGCTCATCGTCTACAACAGGTACAGACATGGCCGCCGACTTCACGCTGTACGCGCGACAGGCTCCTACTGGTGAGTGCTGCAGTCAACCTCGAGTCTGTTCTGGCCGTTGTTTGGGCTCCTATCGGCCGCAGGCGCGGCAGGAGGCCGATAAGCCGGGAGATTGGAGAACGACGCCGTCTCGTGTGCACGTACGCGAGCAATGACGCTCTGTCCTATCCGCTCCTCCCTCTCCCGCCCCTCCCGTTCGTCTATCCATATTTTCTCTGCTATCTGCCTGTTCTCTTCCCTCGACGACCATGTCATCGTCTCCGGCTGCTGGAGACCCGTCGGCCTCTGCGGCCTCGTCTCCGCCTCCCGCCGCCTCTAGCTCAACGAGTCCGTCCTCCTCTACTTCCCCCTCTCATCCCTCCACATCTTCGTCTGCATTCAGTAGTTCAAGTGCTGATCCCCCTCCCTCTACTTCATCAGATTCCTCAGTTGTCACCTCGCCTCCAGCATCCTCTCCGACAGACACTACCACGACCACTCCACCTCCGTCGGATACGTCTACTTCGACTTCGACCTCCACTTCCACGCCTACCTCCACCACTCCTACTGACACCGGTTTCTCAAGTGCCACTACTCCCCCGCCCTCAAGCATCTCTACGACATCCAATACATCCGGGACAGCGACAGACACCTCTGCATCTACGGGTTCCGCCACTGCCTCTCTACCTTCAAGCTCGTCAAGCTCGCCAAGCTCGCCGTCGTCGTCTTCGCAGACTACGTCCACAGCCACTCAGACGAGCACAATCATGTAAGCGTCGCCTCAGCTTGTATATAGGTCTCCGCTCACGTTCGGGCAGTGGGACGCTTCCTGACGGCCAGGTATATACGTCTGTTGTGACCACCACCCTCTTGACCACGCCCACCATCAGCGCATCGACCGGTAACTCCCACTCGTCCTCGTCACATACCGGAGCGATCGTCGGAGGTGTAGTCGGTGGAATCGCAGGTCTCGCCATCCTCGCAACGCTCGCTTACTTCCTCTTGAGGCGGCGCCGTGACAAGGACGACTTCGACGGAAACTTCGACCCAGACCGCGTCGTTGGCCTCTCGGGCAACAACCATGGCACTCTTCCGGACATAGACCTAGGTGCGGACAACATCACGCCATACAACTACACGCCCGGCCAGCCTCAGAACGGTGTGTCTGCGTCTCTTCCTGCCGGCGGCCCTGGCGCAGCGGATATGCGCCAATACGGCCCTTCATTCCTCGCGGGGGCAGGCGGTGTCGCGGCCGGTGCAGCCTTGTCGAATGCGGGGCGCTCGAGCACACCCTCGCATTACTCAACGTCCCAGCCCGCTCAGTCGCAATACGGCGCCGGCCCGCAATCGACGTCTGACCACGGCTACCCCGAGTACGCGGCATACGCTGCGTATGCGAACCCGTATGCTCACGGCACATCGCCGACGACGAGTCCGACGTCCACTTCTTTCGGTCCCCAGGTCGCCGCCGTTCCCGGGCGCGACTTCAGGCATCCGTCCCCAGGCCCATCGCTCGGCCCGACCGACGTGTCTGCGTCTGGGTCGTCCAGCGGGCCAGGCGTCATCCCGAGCGCGAAGGAGCGCGAGGCTCTGGCTCGTCGTGGCAACTTGTCTCTCGCGAATCCCGACGGCACCTCTGGGGTCGTGCAGCATCAGGACGGCGGCCGGCTAGACGCCACACCGGAGGATGAGGAGGAGCCGAGCGAGGTGCCTCCCCGATACGACACGATCCCGCACGACCGGTGAGGTGCGCCGCGGAGCGTGTGCGTGGGCGGTTGGGTGGGGCAGGGGATGTGGAGCTAGAGGGAAGCATGGATCCCACGCAGTCGCGTGGAGTATAGATGCGTCGTTTTGATGCGTTTACTATTCATGGACTGTTGCACGTTCGTTCAGCAAAGACTCGAGCTTCAAGTATCAAGGACTCTCAACCCTCGGAGGACGACTAGCAGGCCTTCGCCGGCGGCAGGTGGAAGCGCACAACTGACTGTCTCTGTCTGTTCGCCACTCGCCGCCGCCTTCACCTGCTGCGGCGTACGCGCTACCGTTCTGTGGCGGAACTGCGGACCTGAAGGCGGTCGAACGTGTCTTCTGGGCCGAACGCGTGGAGCCTGTCGTCTTCCCCGGCCCATGCTGTTCAGCGCAGGCGTATCACGGCGCCGCGTCCTGTCGGCTCTTGTGCGGGTACGCGTGCTCATTATTTCCGCTTTCATTCTCTTCTAAGCCTGCTTCCGCATAACGACATAGCGCGTGCTACTTCCTTCTCCCTTCACTGACGTTCTCTTCGTTGCCGTCACTACCCTCCAATAATCCCTGCTACTCACGACTGCACATGTTAGATACCGTGCTTCGTCGCTGTCGATCGTCGCCACCTCTTCCTCGCCTCCTACCGCCGACGAAGTGCACTCCTTCCCCTCCTTCCCCCTACCTACACGATACCTTAGCGTCCCTGTCGCCTACTTGCCATAGTCCATTTACCCTGTCCACGACCCTCACGTTCCACGTACTTATCACCGACCGCATACAGTCCAAGGACTATTCTTGTATCTGTTGCTTCGCTGTATTTTACCTATTGCTTGCAGACGCTGTGAAGCGTCCAAAAGACACGACATCGATGAATCACACAGCACTCTTTGCACTCAGTCCCCCGGTGTCGGTCGGACGAGGGCGACCGCGCCTGACAGTGGTCTGACTTTGTGCGCCCGATCAGTGGTTTTTGGGTTGGAATGTATGGGGTGTGGCGCTGGTCAGAGTCTGCGTACCTGACGGAGAGGCACTTGTGCATTCTAGCGTACAAGGTTACCGTAGAGATACCCCGAACGAGACGATCGCCGTCGTCCCGAGGGCGCGCGAAGCTCTCCATCGTGCCTTCGGCCCACGGTCCGGGGCGCTCTCGTCTCTCGGGGACGTTACGACGTCCAGGGCTACTTACAGTAGCTCTCCAAGGCCCTCTTCCGAAGCCATGGCGACTAGCCAGCAACTGGCCTCCTCCGCCGAGCCCAAGAGCCCGGGAGCCAGGCTGACCATAGACCCCCTCCCGCACTATCCGGACATCGTCCTCGCGCTCAACGTGATCGAGACCAGTCCGCCCAAGTTCCACTGGTACTTCTTCGTGCCCGACGCCGGGGACGCGCACCTGGACGTCCAGGCCGGGCTCAAGATGCACGCCACGACGGACTTCAGCCCGAGCCCAGCCGAGCGGACGTGGTGCTTCGACGCGGAGCGGACTACGCTCGCGACGGACGAGGGCGGGCTGGCGGCTGCGGCCGTGGTTGGCCGCCTTACCGGTGCTACTGCCAGTCAGGTCGACGGCGAGGGGGAAAGCGGCACCCAGGGTGCGCTCCGCGACCTGCTCGCGCGCATACCGATGTCTGTCCCTGATGCGGACAGGGCGCGCGAGCCGGTGTTTACGTGCCGCGTGTGGGCGCGCGAGGCGTTGCGGAGGATGCACGGGGCGGGATACGTGCGCTGCCCGGACGTGGACGCGGTGGAAGAGGAGATGTGGGGATATGGACGAGCTGCTGCGCGCGCGATCGAGGATGAGACGTTTGCGTTTGCTTCTTTGGTGCAGTCGCTCTCCAGTCGAGCTGCTTAGCCACATTGGTACTACGTCCCGCCCGCAGGAATAATCCCGCTCCCGTGTAGATTAGAACAGTTAGCAGGTTGATGGAATATATGTACTGGAGCATGAAGCATGCATGGGTACCATCAAGGAGCGCGAGTCCGAAAGTCCTGTCCTATCCAGCAAATGTCTAGCTGAACTGGTAATGTGATGGTGAGGGGAGTGCAGCGAGTACTGCTGGAGGGAGGATGGTCGTAGCAAAATGTAGGTCGTAACGGGTCGTATCAAGCACGCGCGGGCGACAATGCCAGTGTTCGGCATCTCGTGATGTTGTGATAGCTAACTATGGGTGGCCTTGGTGAAGTCATCGTACGGTGAAACCAAGCAAGGATAGCGAAAGCACGAACAATCCATCCACATAAATAGTCTGTAGTCCGGAGCGAATATCCATCCCTCGCATCCCCGAACCCAGCAACCTCTCCCTATAACTCCTGAGTGCGATAAGCATAAGCTGAACGAAGAATCTAGGTCCCGCAGAGTCGCCACATCCGTCCACTCTACCTTGTCCGTGTTCACAGCCAGAGCCAGGGACCTCACAAAGCCTCACCAACATCGTGCCCATCGCTCGTCACTTCCGTCAGATCCACAGCCCTCTCCTCGTCGATGCTGGGCCTCGTCGCCTTCTTCGGCGAACGCTGCAGCCAATTACGCGACTGCGTTGTCGGGGTCGTCACCGTGGGCGACGTCGTCTGCCCGAGCGCCTGCTGCTGCGACTGCGTGAAGGTCGGCGAATGCGAGATCGTCGACGATGGCGACAGCGGGCCCATGTTCGTTACGAACAGCGGTCCCATGCTAGGCGGGGGCATCGGCGAGCCAGGGGTCTCAGGGACCGAGATGGGCCTCCGAGACTCGAAGAAGCCAGGCGTGCTCGTGTTCGCTTTCGAGAGGAGCGGCGTCTCGCTCGTCTCGCGCGAGTGCGTCTGGAGGTTCGAGAGCGACGCGAAGGGGTCGTCCCCGATGAGCGACGTCGTGCTCCCGCTCGCGCTCCCCGTGTGCGCCCCCTGCCGCTGGCGGAACGCGCTAGGGGGATGCGCCTGGGAAGAGGCCGTCGGGCTGGGGCCCATGACGTCGTCGATGATCTTGCTCAGGTCGACCGAGGACGCGGCCTTGAGGGGGTCGACGAAGTTGCTGGTCTGGCCTGGGGGCGGCCACACAGCCTCGCGGAAGATGGACCCGGTCTCGGCGCGCATGCCTAGGAGGTGGGGCACCGCGGCTCCGGGTGGGAGGCCGCCTGTGTTGGGCGTGGGCGCGCGGTGCGGGTCCATAGGTGCGGCCATGAGCGAGGGCCCGGGAGAGGGCGCATTGAAGTCGCGCGCGAGTGGAGACCGGCCTGGGCTTTCGTTCGTGATGGAGCGGGAGTGCTCCGAGGCGACGGAAACCGGATAGTCGCGGTAGCGCGCCATGGGGGTGCCCAAGTCGTAGTCGTCGATGTCCTCGCCGTCGAGCAGACCCGTGCGAGGCTTAGGCTGCATGCGCTTGAAGAAGGATGACTTCTTCGACTGGTGTCGGCGATAAAAGAGGAAAATGGCGCCGACTAGGATGAGAAAGGCTGCTCCGCCTACTGTGCCGGCGATGATGTCCCGCGTCGTAGCCGTGGTACTAGAGCTGCCATCGTCGGACGATAGAGTGGT
>NW_006766952.1:74027-77204 GCF_000275845.1 Dichomitus squalens LYAD-421 SS1 | reverse complement strand
TCGTCACCGTGGGCGACGTCGTCTGCCCGAGCGCCTGCTGCTGCGACTGCGTGAAGGTCGGCGAATGCGAGATCGTCGACGATGGCGACAGCGGGCCCATGTTCGTTACGAACAGCGGTCCCATGCTAGGCGGGGGCATCGGCGAGCCAGGGGTCTCAGGGACCGAGATGGGCCTCCGAGACTCGAAGAAGCCAGGCGTGCTCGTGTTCGCTTTCGAGAGGAGCGGCGTCTCGCTCGTCTCGCGCGAGTGCGTCTGGAGGTTCGAGAGCGACGCGAAGGGGTCGTCCCCGATGAGCGACGTCGTGCTCCCGCTCGCGCTCCCCGTGTGCGCCCCCTGCCGCTGGCGGAACGCGCTAGGGGGATGCGCCTGGGAAGAGGCCGTCGGGCTGGGGCCCATGACGTCGTCGATGATCTTGCTCAGGTCGACCGAGGACGCGGCCTTGAGGGGGTCGACGAAGTTGCTGGTCTGGCCTGGGGGCGGCCACACAGCCTCGCGGAAGATGGACCCGGTCTCGGCGCGCATGCCTAGGAGGTGGGGCACCGCGGCTCCGGGTGGGAGGCCGCCTGTGTTGGGCGTGGGCGCGCGGTGCGGGTCCATAGGTGCGGCCATGAGCGAGGGCCCGGGAGAGGGCGCATTGAAGTCGCGCGCGAGTGGAGACCGGCCTGGGCTTTCGTTCGTGATGGAGCGGGAGTGCTCCGAGGCGACGGAAACCGGATAGTCGCGGTAGCGCGCCATGGGGGTGCCCAAGTCGTAGTCGTCGATGTCCTCGCCGTCGAGCAGACCCGTGCGAGGCTTAGGCTGCATGCGCTTGAAGAAGGATGACTTCTTCGACTGGTGTCGGCGATAAAAGAGGAAAATGGCGCCGACTAGGATGAGAAAGGCTGCTCCGCCTACTGTGCCGGCGATGATGTCCCGCGTCGTAGCCGTGGTACTAGAGCTGCCATCGTCGGACGATAGAGTGGTGGGGATTGCCGAAAATATCTGCATAAAACATGTGCATGTGTTCGTGAGCGAGATGATGCATTTAGGCAAGAACGACACATACGGTAGACGTCGTACCATTGACGACTACTGTGGAAACCGCAGAGAAGATGGTGGTCTGAAACGTGCCGGAGGTAGAGTTCCCCGCAAGACCCAGCGGTGTCTCGCTCGGAGGCGAAGTAGTAGGCGGTGCGGAGGTGGAACTGGTGGGCGGCAGTGAAGTCGGCGGTGGAGATGAAGGTTGAGAGGACGACTGAGTGGAAGGGTCGGACGACGACGACAGGGAGGTCGGCTGAGATGATGGTGGTGAGGATGGCTGAGAGGTAGGAGACGACGGATCAGACGTTGGCGGTGATGTGGGGTTTGAGGAAGGACCGCTAGTGGGTGGTGAAGTAGGAGGTGTCGTCGGAGGTGTCGTTGTAGGTTGGGTGGTCGGACCTGACGTGGGGGGTTGGCTTGTAGGTTGCGTAGTAGGATTGGACGTTGGGCCGTCGGAGGAAGGGCCTGACGAGGGAGGTTGTGAAGTACCATTAGTGGAGCCGTTATTGTTCGATGCGGACGGTTCGGTCGGGTTGGACGCATCAGCAGTCGAATCCGACGGGTTCTGCCTGCCTGTAGGTCCAGAAGGAGAGGAAGTCGTCGCTCCCGAAGGTGCATTAGACTACGATACCAGGAATGGGGTAAACACACATGAAGGTCTCTCGACAGAAAAGCACGATACACACAGTCGCTCCTGTGTCATTATTCGAGGTCGCTGTTGCGGCTGCATCGCTGTTTCCGGAGCTAGGAGTCGCCACTGCAGTAGACAGTGTCTGTCGTGGCAGGACCTTCCGCCGCTTGCCAAGATTGAAGTACTCCCGCCCACCAAGTTCGGCCATGAGCGCAGTGATTAGATAGAGAGCTGAGAGTACGCTAACATCGGATGTGGAGGAGGGCCCTCGTAGAAGTCACTACGGTCTTGCGGAGTTTGTGTGAATCCTCTCTCCAGCGTCACGTGCGACACTCGGGCAGTGTTGCCGTGGCTGCGCCTCCGTCGGTCTCCGTCAACGCTTGTTGCCGTCTCCTCGACAAGTTTCGTCTCGGTCACCGACATTCATATTACTCTGAAGCATGCTGGCCAACCCGGTTTCTGGACCTCTTCAACATAATGAGAGGGTAAAGGAATGCGGAGAAGGTAAGTCTGGTTGCGAACGTCGCAACATCTCAGTCGGTTGGCAAAGTACAGCAATGTTTGCGCGTTTGCCTGTCCCGTTGGTCCCACAGAATTGCTTCCGACATCGTCCGCACGCGAGCACCTCCACATCAAGCCCACGACGGGCGCAATGTTAAATTGGCTTGGTCTGGCGGTTACATGGTCCTTCAACACGGCAGGGAAAGCCCATATAGCTCTCTGGTGGAAAGGAAAGGAACGCATGAATCTCTCGTTCCGCGCAGCGACCGCTTCCGATAGTAGGAGATGATGCTTACAGTGTTGATCGAAGGTGCGCTCCACTACCTACCCAAACATCGTCCACAAAGCTGAAAGGGTGAGTACATGCCGCGCCCTTTGCTTGTTCCGTCTCAGATCATTCGTTTCTTTTCTGTCGTCCCTAGCAATCATGTTTTCGGTTTTGAAGTAACGCTGTCGAGAGACAGCGCTTACAGCCTGTAAATAGCGATGTTGTTCAGTTGACGTCGAGCACTAATACATCTACTCGCTGGAATTTCGATGTCTCACTAGCCTCCCTCAATTCTCCCACTTTATTTTTTTCCTCTCCTTCTGAGCCGGCGCCTGAATGGTGATGGACGATTATGTGACCAGAGGCCCCTTCCAGAGCTACTCCCCCGCGCGAATATACCTCGGAAAAAACAGTACACCATGGCTAGAATACAAACTCAGCAACTGAGCTGAGGAGAGGTCAACGAGCAGCGGAACGACGACCGACGCTGTAGACTAAGCGAGGCGGGAGGGCGGGCGGGCGCTTGCTGCTTCAATAGGTGAGGTAGCCGAATGGCGCATCGATGGAGGGTCGCGTCGGGCTCATTCTCCTCCCCCAGCATGTGTCCGGTGAGGCTTCTACTCGTATTCTGGTAGATACACATCAAATGCATGTATGCTGTAAATTTCATGTAGTTCTGACTATGGGAACATGGGGAAAATGCAAAGCCTTACCATGAGGGCTCATGAGCGAGTAGGCGCTGATGTAGTTCTGCTC